>NC_088223.1:45307299-45442299 GCF_036934945.1 Oncorhynchus masou masou | reverse complement strand
ACACGGCAAACGTTGTTTAGGATTCATCCTCAAGGTGTTTTTAACATATATATTCAATAATATATCCGTTGAGGCAATTGGTTTCTCATAAGAAGCCATTGGAAAAATGGCTACCTCAGTATTTTACGCGAGATTTTCTGCGGGAGACACCATGTGACCACATGCTATATATGGTCCCTTACAGCCATTCTTCAATGGAAATGCCTAAAAAGACGTCACAATGCTGTAGACACCTTGGGGAAAACGTGGAAAACGTAAGCTCATTCATAGCTCATTCACAGCCATATAAGGAGTCATTGGCATGAGGCGGTTTCAAAAAAATGCGGCACTTCCTGTTTGGATTTTTATCTGGGTTTCGCCTGTAACATCAGTTCTGTGGCACTCACATACAATATCTTTGCAGTTTTGGAAATGTCAGAGTGTCTTATTTCCAAAGCTGTCAATTATATGCATAGTCGAGCATCTTTTCGTGACAAAATATCTTGGTTAAACGGGAACGTTTTTCATCCAAAAATTAAAATAGCGCCCCCTAAATCCAAGAGGTTAAGTCAGGGAGGCAGCGCTCACAAAGGCATCATTGACTTGCCAGCAGTTCTCTCATATTACATCAGTGACTTGTGTTTATCCAGATCTTACTTTCTCTCTAAAGCCACCTCATCTTGATGTGTGTAACCTTGATGCACATCAAATATTAGAAGTCACGACTGATTTAAAGTCTCCCTCAGATACGATCCTGATGAAATGATCTAGGTGAGCCGATGACAGCATCCCAAATGGCAACCCATTCAATATGTAGTTCATTACTTTGCAAATTAGTGCACTATAAAGGGAATAGTGTATCATTTGGGTTGTAAAACAGTGAGTTCGGGGAGCAGATGGGATGAGAAGTTGTTTCTCAACATGAGAGATCCAATAATGCTGAAGCCCATGGCAGCCTGAGCAGCAGCTCTCTTGACTCCACGGAGCACCTCGCTGCAGCTGTTGGTGAGCCAAATGAGACAGAGTGTGCGTGTGTGTGTGTGTGTGTGTGTGTGTGTGTGTGTGTGTGTGTGTGTGTGTGTGTGTGTGTGTGTGTGTGTGTGTGTGTGTGTGTGTGTGTGTGTGTGTGTGTGTGTGTGTGAGTGTGTGTGTGTGTGTCCATTGAGAGAGAGCTCTGATGCTTTCTCATCACAACCAACAGCTGCTCTCAGGCAAGACACTATTGATTGAGTCTCTTCTTATCTATCACACTTGTTTGTGCGTGTGTGTGGCGTGTGGGTGTGTGAGTGTGTGTGTGTCCATTGAGACAGAGCTCTGATGCTTTCTCATCACAACCAACAGCTGCTCTCAGGCAAGACACTATTGATTGGGTCTCTTCTTATCTATCACTGTCAGTTTGTGTGTGTGTGTGTGTGTGTGTGTGTGTGTGTGTGTGTGTGTGTGTGTGTGTGTGTGTGTGTGTGTGTGTGTGTGTGTGTGTGTGTGTGTGTGTGTGTGTGTGTGTGTGTGTGTGTGTGTGTGTGTGTGTGTGTGTGTGTGTGTGTGATGGACAGACAGATCTGGCAAATGGTTGTAGAGCGTAAGGCAAGAAAAGGCTCTGATACTCTTTCTATTGTTGCTGGCTTCCATTTTCTCTCCTCTATTCTCCCTCTCCGTCAAAGCTCTCTGATGACTACTGCCATGGCATGTGCACACAAACACACACATGAGCGGATTGGCCGTCTGAAGGGCCGGACCATCTTTTATTGGGGTGGACTGGTCGGGGGGAAAAAATGGTCATGGCCAGCGACCATGGTGTCATAATAATCTATATTGAGCATTTGGCTGACCAGTGGGCAACAGCCGGACCCCCTACCTGTCACGCCCTGATCTGTTTCACCTGTCTTGTGCTTGTCTCCGCCACCCACCAGGTGTCTCCCATTTGTCTCCATTATCCCCTGTGTATTTATATCAGTGTTTTACGTTTGTCTGTTGCCAGTTTGTCTTGTCCCGTCAAGTCTTACCAGTGTGTTTGAGTGATTCTAGTTGCTGTTTTCTAATCTTCCCGGTTCTGACCATTCTACCTGCCCTGAGCCTGCCTGCAGTTCTGTACCTGTTTATAGCTGCTTTGGATTTCGGACAATTCTGCCTGCCCTGACCCTGAGCCTGCCTGCCATTCTGTACCTCATTGACTCTGCCCTGGATTACTGACCTCTGCCTGCCCTCGACCTGTCCTGGAACTGTACTATCTGCCTCCTGTGTCTGCATCTGGGTCATATCCTGAGTCATGATAGTACGAACTGGCCATGACCCAGCAGACTCGGACCAGCTCTGCAACACTGTCTCCTCACAAGGATCCTCCATTAGAAGAGACAAGGAGTTGCTACTGAACCTTGTGGAAGGATGACACACCGTAGTGGAACGCCATGACCAAACCTTCCACACCTTACTAGAGCAATTCTGCGGTTTATCTAATAGACAGCAAGCTCCAACGGTACCCACCCAGACTCTCAGTAACCCAGCTACTAGTGTGCTTCTCTCCTTCCTACAGCGGCTCTCCGAGAACCCCACTTACCACCTCCGGAGCGCTATCTTGAAACATATGCCGGGCGTTTCTCTCCCAGTGCTCCCTCATCTTCGAGCTGCACCCCTCTTCGTTTCCTTCGGATTGCTCAAAGATAGCGTATCTTATAACCCTGATGTTTGGGAGGGCACTCGTTGGGCTAAGGCGGTGTGGGAGCACTAGTCCAGGCATTGTTCTATGATAAACATAAGGTTGTGTTTTGGATTCAATAGAAGAAAACAGAGGGAGAGGGAGAGACCGACAATTCCTTAACCTCTTGCGACGAGCAAACCCGTATCCGGGACCATAATCATAGCCTCAAATGCATTAGATTAAAATAGTGCCCCCTAAATCCAAGTCATTGGCGGTATTATACAGCCAAAACATTAAGGAGGTAGAAGACTCTCTCTCTCCTTATATCTCTCTTTTCTTCTATTTAATCATATGTAGCCTAATATTTAAACACTTAGCTAAGTGGGCAGGGGGGGGATTTGACATGCATGAATTTGAAATATGTAGTTAGTTATATAGTTAGTTATAAGGTATTAACAAATCAATGGCTTGGGTGGGATAAAGGGTGGAGAACAGGGAGAGGGTGGTGGAGAGGGATGGATTTGATTTGTGAGAAGGACTTAATTATAGCACAATGTAATTGTATTTTTTTATCACTTTTAAACCCTTGGTTAAAAACAGATCTATATAGATTAAGAAAGGATTTCAAACCATTATAATTCCTTGTTTGTCATTACAATTAAGATTTAATGGGGGTTATTGGTGAGAATGGAGAGGGGCTATATCTGGGGATTGGGATGGGGTGCTGGGAGGGCATCCACTCATCCCATCCCAGTCTCTCTTAGGAGCCACTCACCCCAAGTAGATCTCAACCAGCCACTATATGTATAAGGTTATATAAACCAACCACAGAATATGATGGGCAGTCTTTCTTCTTAACATCACTTTTGAGAAAATGGCCTTTGAATGTTTTGGTACACCTACTGGAGAGCTCTTCTTTGTCTACACCGATTCAGAATCATTCATATCCTCTTAAGCTTTAGCCCCACCCATCTCTTTAAGGGTTGATCCAAGCGTTCTGTCCAAACAACAGTAGTCAAGCACCCAAACTAACTGGCTAGCATAGAGAACAGCTCAATCTGACCATTTTACTCACCCTATAGCAGAGCTGGTTAGGCTGTTTTTATGTTATCAAGAGCATTGGTGAATGCAACTGTGCTGCTGGCAACAATTTACGCTTTTTTGCCAATGTTTACTGACACTGGCCATATTTAACAGGTGTTTGTAAATTTGTTAGTTATTCTGCACTCTGGCACACTCAGACGAGAGTGCTCTGAAATCAGAATAGATAGCCAGAACAAATTTACCAGCAATGTCTATCAACAGCTGTCGCAGGGACATCATGAACATTCTATTAAAATGGATACTTGCATAGTGGAGTCTTTTGTTAAGAACTGTAGCTAAACAATGAACCATAATCCAAACTCATGACGTTACTACCCTGCATGTATCTGCAGGTAGCTAACCAACTAGGTTCAATGTTAGCTAGCTAACATATCTGAAAATGTAGCTAGCTAGACTATCTTACCAATTTACATGGGTGGACGCTTCTCCCTCTCTGTCACGGATGCCATGGTTGCCCTTAGTTTGAAGATGTAATCCAGAGACAGGTGTTTACTCCATCTCCTTGGCTATCAATAATCTAATTCCACTGATTTCAAAACTCGATCCTCCAGAAAGTGGAGAGCAATACTTATGCAGTTCTACTAGACACGTGTGACAGGATTACCTACACATACTGACCAGCTCAAATAGACAGAAGGTGCTACATGGCAGACCAATCCAAACTCTATCTCTTGGCATGTCCAGCCCACTAATTATGTCAGCCAATCATGGCTAGTGGGAAGGCTGCTGACTTTTTCTGTGGCTAAACCAACTAGGCTCATAATTTAACGACTGTATTCGTTTTTACAGAGTTCACATGTTCCAGAAGGCATTTCTGCCAAAAAACACTTTTTTAAAAAGTTTACGTTCAAATGACTCTGTGAAGTTCCTGAAACGAGTCACATATGTCATGTCTGTTCAAATGTTTTACTTCAATGATTCTTCAATGTTCTTCAATGATAGATGGAACAGATAACGTTAAGTTTGATTCTATACAAGTAAACACCAAAGGAATTCAACTTATCACATGGAATGTCCACGGGCTCTATGATGGGGGGGGGGGAAGCATATGATTCTCAAACACCTAAAAAGATTGCCAGCAGATGTGGGTTTTTTTTTTGCAAGAGTTATACATAAAAAATGAGAAATTTAACATTTAAAGAGGAGCTGGGTGTCCCCCTGTAACGATTCCGACAGGTGCATGATAATGGCCCATGCTGCTACCTACTGTAGTAACAGAAGAGGTGTAGGCACACAGATAAATAATAATACACAATTTTCCCTTATATGCCAGCATATGGACCAAGAAGGTTGTTTTTAAAGTTGGTGTAGAATATATATAGATTTCATTGTATATCCCACCAGGGGCAAACCTGGTGTTTTTAAATAGAATTCAAAATGTATTAGATCAAATCTAGACAGGAACTATTATTATATAAAATGCATTCAATAATTACACTAATAGAAAAGACATTTTAGCAATAGAATTTGGGGAATGAACTGGATGCATCTTCTGGACCTGAATTGTATTAAATATGTAAACATTTTTTTTACCATTACAAATATATACAGAGGACAGAGAAAGCAGACCACCAATGTAATTTTGGGATGCCTTTAAAGTGTACATTAAGGGGAATGAAAATCTTATACTCTGCAAAAGTTACATCTGATTTATTTGTAGGCATATCATTGGAAGATTGACCATAAGAGACTACATTTACCAGGTGCTCGCTTGGTGTCCTCCGTCGAAATTATTGAGTAATCTCCAGCTGCGTGCATTTTTCAATTTTCTTCAGAGGAGAAACACAACTGCCACGAATGATTTATCATCGAAGAGATATGTGAAAAACACCTTGAGGATTGATTCTAAACAACGTTTGCCATGTTTCTGTCGATATTATGGAGTTCATTTGGAAAAAAGTTTGGCGTTGTAATTGACTGAATTTTCGGGGGGGGTTTTCTTAGCCAAACGTGATGAACAAAACGGAGTGATTTCTCCTACACAAATAATGTTTTTGGAAAAACTGAACATTTGCTATCTAACTGAGAGTCTCCTCATTGAAAACATCCGAAGTTCTTCAAAGGTAAATGATTTTATTTGAATGCTTTTCTTGTTTTGTGAAAATGTTGCCTGCTGAATGCTAGGCTTAATGCTATGCTAGCTATCAATACTCTTACACAAATGCTTGTGTTGCGATGGTTGAAAAGCATATTTTGAAAATCTGAGATGACAGTGTTGTTAACAAAAGGCTAAGCTTGTGAGTGAATATATTTCTTTCATTTCATTTGCGATTTTCATGAATAGTTATGCTAATGAGCTTGAGGCTATGATTACGCTCCCGGATACGGGATTGCTCGACACTAGAGGTTAAGGGCATCATAGCAAAGGGGGTGAATACATATGCACTCACCACTTTTCCGTTTAGAATTTTTTGAAACAGGTTATTTTAATTTCACTTCACCAATTTGGACTATTTTGTGTATGCCCATTACATGAAATCCAAATAAAAATAAATTCAAATTACAGATTGTAATGCAACAAAATAGGAAAAATGCCAAGGGGGATGAATACTTTTGCAAGACACTGTAAGTAACAAACAATACATGAAGAAAACTTTATTCCATTACTCAACAAAGTTTTGCTGTCAAAGTTTTTGTATATGTTTTCTTTAAAATGCGCTAAAGAGGGAAAATGGGTACATTTTAAAGATACGCATGCTCATCCTCAGAATCTTTTTAAATGTCTATTTTCAAATGAAAAAGCTAAGGACATTACTAACGTCATAGTTAAGGATACTATAACTTTATGGAAGAAAATGAACATTTTACAAGAACCAATATCACTTTCTAGATACACAACCTCATGGAACAATCCTTGGATAGCTTTTCAGAATTCATCGATAAATTGGCACACATGGAAAACTAAAGGCATAGAAACTGTAAATTACTTGGTAATAAAAAATGCATGTATTTCCTTGACAGCTTTAGAAAGCAAGTTTGGGTTAACCAATGTACAGTAAACAAAAATATAAACACAACATGTAAAGTGTTGGTCCCATGTTTTATGGATTTAATTTATGGATTTTTGTTTTAGATTCCGTCTCCCACAGTTGAAGTGTGCCTATGATAAAAATTACAGACCTCTACATGCTTTGTAAGTATGAAAACCTGAAAAATCGGCAGTGTATCAAATACTTGTTCTCCCCACTGTATCTCTACATCTATCTATCTAGTACCAGTCAAATGTTTGGACACACCTACTCATTCCAGGGATTCTTCATTTTTACAATTTTCTACATTGTAGAATAATAGTGAGGACATCAACACTGTAAAATAAAACATATGGAATCATCTAGTAACGAAACATTTTAAACAAATCAAAATATATTTTAGATTCTTCAAAGTAGCCATCCTTTGCCTCCTTGACAGCTTTGCACATTCTTGGCATTCTCTCAACCAGTAGAGAGAAGGATTTATGTCAACTAATTTTACTGTGGATAGATACTTTGGTACCGGTTTCCTCCAGCATCTTCACAAGGTCCTTTGCTGTTGTTCTGGGATTGATTTACACTTTTCTCACCAAAGTACGTTCATCTCTAGGAGACAGAATGCGTCTCCTTCATGAACAGTATGACGGCTGCGTGGTCCCGTGTTGTTTATACTTGCGTATTATTGTTTGTACAGATGAACGTGGTACCTTCAGGCATTTGGAAATTGCTCCTAAGGATGAACCAGACTTGTGGAGGTCTACAATTTTTTAAAGGCACAGTCAACTTAGTGTATGTAAACTTCTGACCCACTGGAATTGTGATAAAGTGAATTATAAGTTTAATAATCTGTCTGTAAACAATTTTTGGAAAGATTACTTGTGTCATGCACGAAGTAGATGTCCTAACTGACTTGCCAAAACTGTAGTTTATTAGCAAGAAATGTGTGGAGTGGTTAAAAAAAAACAAGCTTTAACCTCTAGCGTCGAGCAATCCCGTATCCGGGAGCGTAATCATAGCCTCAAGCTCATTAGCATAACGCAACGTTAACTATTCATGAAAATCTCAAATGAAATGAAATAAATATATTGGCTCAAAAGTTTAGCCTTTTGTTAACAACACTGTCATCTCAGATTTTCAAAATATGCTTTTCAACCATAGCTACTCAAGCATTTGTGTAAGAGTATTGATAGCTAGCATAGCATTAAGCCTAGCATTCAGCAGGCAACATTTTCACAAAAACAAGAAAATCATTCAAATAAAATCATTTACCTTTGAAGAACTTCGGATGTTTTCAATGAGGAGACTCTCAGTTAGATAGCAAATGTTCAGTTTTTCCAAAAAGATTATTTGTGTAGGAGAAATCGCTCCGTTTTGTTCATCACGTTTAGCTAAGAAAAAAAAGCGAAAATTCAGTTATTACAACACCAAACTTTTTTCCAAATGAACTCCATAATATCGACAGAAACCTGACAAACGTTGTTTAGAATCAATCCTCAAGGTGTTTTTCACATATCTATTCGATGATAAATCATTACTGGCAGTTGCCTTTCTCCTCTGAACCAAATGGAAAAGTGGACGCAGCTGGAGATTGCGCAATAATTTCGACGGAGGACACCAAGCGGACACCTGGTAAATGTAGTCTCTTATGGTCAATCTTCCAATGATATGCCTACAAATATCTCACAATGCTGCAGACACCTTGGGGAAATGACAGAAAGTATAGGCTCATTCCTGGCGCATTCACAGCCATATAAGGAGACATTGGAACACAGCGCATTCAAAATCTGGGGCATTTCCTGTATGAAATTTAATCTTGGTTTCGCCTGTAGCATTAGTTCTGTGGCACTCACAGACAATATCTTTGCAGTTTTGGAAACGTCAGAGTGTTTTCTTTCCAAAGCTGTCAATTATATGCATAGTCGAGCATCTTTTCGTGACAAAATATCTTGTTTAAAACGGGAACGTTTTTTTATCCAAAAATTAAAAGAGCGCCCCCTATATCGAAGAAGTTAATGACTCCAACCTAAGTGTATGTAAACTTTCGACTTCAACTGTATATATATCCTCATCAATCTACACAGGTTTCCTCCAGACGTGAGGCTGGTAATTCAGGCCAAATATTTCAATCTTGGTTTCATCAGACCAGAGAATCTGGACTAGAGAATCATGTTTCTCATGATCTGAGAGTCCTTTAGTTGCCTTTTGGCAAACTCCAAGAGGGCTGTCATGTGCCTTTTACTGAGGAGTGGCTTCCATCTGGTCACTACCATAAAGGCCTGATTGGTGGAGTGCTGGAGAGATGGTTGTCCTTCTTGAAGGTTCTCCAATGTCCACAGAGATTGGAGATGGGACAGCTCTGTCAAAGTGACCATTGGGTTCTTGGTCACTTCCCCAATTGCTCAGTTTGGCTGGGCAGCCAGCTCTAGGAAGAGAATTGGTGGTTCCAAACTTCTTCCATTGAAGAATGATGGCGGCCATTGTGTTCTTGGGGACCTTCAATACTGCAGACATCTTTTTGTACCCTTCCCAAGATCTTTGTCTCAACACAATCCTGTCTTGGAGCTCTAAGGACAATTCTTTCAACATCAAGGCTTGGTTTTTGCTCTGACATGCATTGTCAACTGTGAGACCTTATATAGACAGGTGTGTGCCTTTCCAAATCATGTCCAATCATTTGAAATTGCCACAGGTGGACTCCAATCAAGTTGGAGGATCAATGGAAACAGGATGCACCTGAACTCAATTTTGCAGTCTAATAGCAAAGGGTCTGAATACTTATGTAAATAAGATTTTCTTATTTCTTAAACATTTCTAAAAACCTGTTTTTGCTTTGTCATTAAGGGGTATTGTGGGTAAAATATTTTTAATCCATTTTAGAATATGGCTGTAAAGTAACAAAATGTGGAAAAAGTTGAGGGGTCTGAATACTTTCCGAATGCACGGTATATAGCAGTTTTAGTTAGCTAAAACCCTTATTTTGCTCTCTGTATAAAAATTTGTATGAATTGTCACTCCAAAACCGGTTGACCAATAGAGACACATCGTCTCAGCCTCCCTATAAACCCCGCCTACACAGAATGAATCTGCTAAAACTTTGCAATGCAAAAAAAGTTAGTGAAAGCAAAGGGCAGTGCAGAGTAATCAAAGATTTTAAAAATGTCAGGCAAAAAGGGAACGGTTTCATTGCAATTGTGTTATCATAGAAAATTATTAATTTGCTCTTGCCTTTCAAAATTATTTTCTTGCGATATTATTTATTTTGCTCTCTATACATGTTTTACTTTCAATATCATTAATTTTGTTCTCAAATTCAGACGGTTTGCTTGATATTAAAGGCGCAAAGGTAAGTCCATACTAGGAGGGATTGGATAGATTTGGCTAAAAGAGGAATAGTGGTAAAACACTATCAGTTGCCTTTAGATTCAGTATGTAGGCCAAACGTTATGTAAGGATGGGGAGAGAGGGGGAGGGAAAGAGAGGGAGAGACTGCTTTTAGGGAAGACAGAGAAGTATTTGTGTGCGTGTGTGTGTGTAGGTATTTCTAGATTTTGGGAAGATATCAATTACATACTCATCACGTCCTCTCTCTTCGTCTCCTTTTCAACACCCATTGGATGAGAAAGCCAGAGATCCCTTCCCAGGGAGATCGTTCTAGATTGACATCGAAATTGGATGTCGATCCATGTCCTGAGCCATCAAAACTAGCCACTAGGGGCAGCACTATTACCTTCAAGTCGGCATTGATGTTGTGGACGGGGATGGAGGATATGTCAATCACATGACTCTGGATCAGAAGGTTGTGTGTTCAATCCCAGTGGTGGACACTATTTTTTGTTTTAACCTTTACCCTCACCTTAATCAATCGGAAATAGTACCTAAACTTAACCCTTAACCACGGAATTTGACACATTTTGAGAAGTTGAACGATACAGAGCAGTAGTTTTGAAATTTGATGTTTGGAGCTACTTCGAAATTTGATGTTTAGAGAAACGTGGATGAACGAGATGGTGAGAGCTTGTTGCCCACCCCTCTGACCTTCTACTCCAATGGGTTTTGAGGAGGAGAGAAGACACAACGAGTATACAATTGAGAATCTCCCTATGAAAGTGTTTCTCTAGACCTAAAGGGAGTGACAGTGCGGTTCTCCTTCTTCTGGCTCTGTCATCCACTGCTTCTGTCTGGAACACATAAAACTGTCTGCATGGATGTGATCAAACAAGCCTGTGATTGGCACACTGATGAGTCATATCTGATCAAACAGCCGTCTGATTGTCTCACAGCTGGTGGTACTGGGGCATAGACAGACTCCAGTGACCTGAAAAGAAAAGCGCTGTCAAAATGGCTGTGCTTGTAAAACACAAAGCACCAAACAATCATTAATGTGCATCAACCAAAACGTCAGATTTAAGACGTTCAAGTAACAAACAACTAAGATAAGAAATTCATTATAGGAGACAATTGCCAATTGTCAAAAACAGCTCACAAAGTCTAGTTAAAAAAAAATATATAGATACAGTATACAGTACAGTGCAGTCACAAATAAATAGAGCCTCTAGAGACTTACTGCAGAGAGGGACACGGTGGACACAGTCATATAAAGTGCACTACTTTGGACTGGAGCCCAATGGGCCCTGGTCAAAAGTAGTGCACTAAATAGGGAATAGGGTGCCAATTGGGACGCATTTTATACAGTGATTCGTGTTCATAGTGGTTTCATTTACAGTTTCTGTTTCTCTATCACTTACTGTGTGCATCCCAAATGGCATCCCTTTCCCTATGTTAGTGCACTACCTCTGACCAGGGCCCATAGGTAATAAGGTTACATTTGGGAAGCCGTCATAGAGTCTCACAAAGCGTGAAATCTGCTCTAATCACTAATTGAAGGCTGACTTTACTTAATATTGACAGACAACCACCCACTATCAAGCTTACTCCAATTCAAACCCAGTTTCATTTTGAGCTGTGACACAGAATGAAATATTTTATCATGTTTTTTTCCTCGGGACTAAATAAAGGACATCATATACATACACCCTACTTATCGCATAGTAACTCAGTACATACTAACTCAGTACATTCAGTTCATTCGGAAAGTATTCAGACTCCTTGACTTTTTACACATTTTATGTTACAGCCTTATTCTAACATTTGATTTAAAAACAGATTTTTCCTCATTAATCTAAACACAATACCCCATGATGATGTGGTGGACGGGCGCCTGCAGGCTGACTTCAGCAGTCAGTTGAACAGTGTTTCCTCTGACACATTGGTGCAGCTGGCCTCCGGGCTAAGCGAGCTGGTGTTAACAAGCGTGGCTTGGCGGGTCATGTTTCGGAGGATGCATGACTCGACCTTCGTCTCTCCCGAGCCTGTTGGGGAGTTGCAGCGATGAGACAAGATTGCAATCATGAAATTGAGTACCCCCCCCCCCCGAAATAAAATACCGGCTCCAGAGCGTTCAGGACTTCAGACTGGAGCGAAGGTTGACCTTCCAACAGGTGGAGTAGCTTCGGGACAATATCCTTAAGTGGCCCAGCCAGATTCCGGATTTGAACCCGATCCATCATCCCGGGACAGACCTGAAAATAGCTGAGCAGTGACACTCCCCATTCAACCTGACAGAGCTTGAGAGGATCTGCAGAGAATAATGGGAGAAACTTGCCAAATACAGGTGTGCCGTCCTTGTAGCGTCATACCCAAGAAGTCTCGAGACTGTAATCACTGCCAATGGTGCTTCGACAAAGTACTAAGTAAACGGTCTAAATACGTATTTTTAATAGATTTGCAAAAATGTATAAAAACCTGTTTTTGCTTTGTCATTATGGGGTATTTTGTGTAGATTGAAGGAAGTTTTTCATCTTAGAATAAGGCTGTAACGTAACAAAATGTGGAAAAAGTGAAGGGGTCTGAATACATACCGTATGCACTGTACATCAACAAAATACAGAGTGTCATAGACACAGTGTAACGGCGTTCTTCTGTTGAAGGAGGAGCGGACCAAAATGCAGCGTGGTGGTTACTCATGTTTATTGATGAAAAATGACTAGACATGAAATAACTGAAATGTACAAAAAAACAACAGACGGAAACGTGAAAAAAAACTATACAGCCTATCTGGTGAAATTAAACACAGAGACAGGAACAATCACCCACGAAACACTCAAAGAATATGGCTGCCTAAATATGGTTCCCAATCAGAGACAACGAAAATCACCTGACTCTGATTGAGAACCGCCTCAAGCAGCTATAGACTACGCTATACACCCCACAAAACCCCAAGACGAAACACACCACAATAAACCCATGTCACACCTTGGCCTGACCCAATAAATGAAGATAAACATAATATATTTTGACCAGGGCGTGACACACAGATTTACTCAGTACATTAATTTAGAGTTAGGTAAAACTTGGATTTTTCTGTAAGGACATTTACAGGATACAACCATCCACAATATAACCTTCACTCCAAACCTACAACTTGATTTTGGACAAAATTACCTGGAAGGATTCCTACTACCAACAATTCTTATTTCCAAGGTCTACACAGCAAATGCACTGGCAAACCAATGACCATTAAATGAAGCACAAGAAACCTGAAAACACCATCCAACCTTGAACTGAGTGAGTAATGTTTAGTTGAAGCTACTTTTAAAGCCATGAAGGAAAATAAATTACAATGAAATATTTTACTTCATAAGGACTGAATGTTACATTGAGGCTACCAAGCTTGCTCGGACAGAACAGATCCGCCTGCAACTTCAATTAGCACTGAGGTGTGAAGAGAGAGGTGCCAAAGCCATTGAGCCCAACAATGGCAGGAGAGTTGCACAGCATCCCCCACCCAAAGTCATTTGAATCCCCCTCCAGCTGTGCAGAGGTCCTTACAATACAGTACCCCCTGGATTAAAATATATTTTGAACTGATATGCAGCCAGGACACTTCAATTGTAAATTACCTGAATAAGACACAATTTTGTTGGTGTCAGAAGATATCCTCCACAGGACAACTTTGTTTGGACTTCGTAAAGGACCATTCGCCTAAACTGAAGAGACATTGCTAGCTAACAATCTCTTCCATGTGGAAAAAAATGGGGGCCAGAGACTTGCTAGCTATGTTAGCTCGCTATCTGGGATTTTCTACAAGAAATCTGCCCCTCCCAAAGAAAGCTTCTCCCAAGTGGGTGTGACACCTACTCCCGTTGCCTGCTGCACTGCTGTTTGGATTCCACTTGGCGCTATGTTCACCGTCTGCCCTGGCCTTTCTCCCCCTGTCTGGTACAGGTTCCCCCAGCACACTCCCCCTCTCTCCTGAGCTTTCGCTCGCCTCCTGCACACATGCACTGTTGTGACGAGTGACTCAGAACTTACAATGGCTAGCCCTAAGTCGTTATATTTTTTTCTTGTGCTTTATTTGCCTCATGACTTCTGCGAGCTATGTTGACTATGAACTTGCTTGTTTACCCGACCGTGGGACAGTGTATGTTTGTTCCCACACTTGGGACTCTGTTGGTTACACACTCTTGGCCTCCCATCCTATTCCAACCACATCTAGACGGTGTTGTATTTATGTTACCTGATGAAATTGCTGTACAATATGATTTTGTTGCCATCTGATGCACATTTACATGTGCATCATCTGTCCCATCTACAGTTGCTATCCCCGATTCTGACTTCTGCTCTGATATGTGCTTCGCTGATTTCTGCTCTCGTAAAAGCCTGGGTTTTCTGCACTTTAACACTCAAAGCTTATTACCTAAAATTGATGAATTGAAAGTGTGACTCCAAACACCCAGAAAAGGCTACTCTCCTTAATGTTATCCTCACAAATAATCCGGATAAGTATCAGTCTGATGTTTTCTGTAATGACCTTAGTGATCACTGTTTTACAGCCTGTGTTCGTAATGGCTGCTCAATGAAATGATCGGTCCTTATTTGTCATAGATGCTTGCTAAAAAATTAGAATGAGCAAGCCTTCCTTCATGACCTGTAAATTGGCATAGAATCAGTGGTAGCACGTAAAGAAAATGAGAATTACAAACAGGTTCAGCCCCTGGTTCATCTTGGATCTGTCAGAGTTACTCCATCTCAAGAATTCCATTTGATGAAACACTCGGCACACGCTTACTCAGGCTGACTGGCTCTCGTTCAGGAAAATTAGAAATAAGTGCACTCAGGCTATCCGGAAGGCTAAAGTTAGTTACTTTAAGGAGCAGTTCTCTCTCTGTGGTTCTAACCCCAAGAAGTTATGGAAAACAGTTAAAGACCTGGAGAATAAACCCTCCTGTGGATGTTACTGACAAGGCTGAACTCTTTAACCACCACTTCAGGCATGACTCCTATTTTACTCAGCCATGCCTTCTTGCCCATCCAACATTTCCTCATCTCCCAACCCTTCTAATGCGACGAGCCCCGATGCTCCTCCCTCTTTTTACCCTGCCACGCAACAAAGTTTCTCCTTGCAGGTGGTCACTGAGTCTGATGTGCTAAAGGAGCTCCTTAAACTTGACCCTAGAAAAACATCTGGGTCAGATGGTTTAGACCCTTTCTTCTTTAAGGTTGCTGCCCGTATCATCGCTGAGCCTATCTCCTACCTTTTTAACCTGTCTCTCCTCTCTGGGGAGGTTCCCATTGCTTGGAAGGCAGCCACGGCGAGTCCTTTATTTAAAGGGGGAGATCAAGCTTAGATCATCTGTTATTGGCCAATTTCTATTTTGCCCTGTTTATCAAAACTGTTGGAAAAACTTGTCAATAATCAAGTGTGTGGCTTTCTTGATGTCTATAATGTTCTCTCTGGTATGCAATCTGATTTCCGTTCAGGTTATGGATGTGTCATTGCAAACTTAATCCACCTGGCGTGTCAGATTTCAAAATAGCTTTTCAGCGAAAGCATACCAAGTTTATGTAAGGACATCTCTCTCAGCAGACAAAACATTACAAACAGCTAGCAGCAAAGTAGATTGGTCATGAAAGTCAGAAAAGCAATAAAATGAATCGCTTACCTTTGATGATCTTCGGATGTTTGCACTCACAAGACTCCCAGTTACACAATAAATGTTCCTTTTGTTCCATAAAGATTATTTTATATCCAAAATACCTCCATTTGGTTGGCACGTTATGTTCAGAAATCCATAGGCTCGAGCAGTCACGACGGTGCAGACAAAAATTCCAAATAGTATCCGTAAAGTTCGTAGAAAAAAGTTTTTTTATAATCAATCCTCAGGTTGTTTTAACAATATATAATCAATGACATTTCAACTGGACTGTAGTAGCTTCTTCAATAGGCAAGAGAGAGAAAATGTCTGCTCCACTCTGTTGGCGCATGCAAAACGCTGCTGGCACCCAGCCATACAATGGCGCGATGTGATCTTTCTCGCTCATTTTTCAAAATAAAAGCCTGAAACTATGTCTGAATACTGTTCACACCATGTGGAATCTGGTTGATATCCCTTTCAATGGAGGATAGGCATGCAATGGAACAGGGAGATTCATTTCTCTTAGGCACTTCCTGGTTGGATTTTCCTCAGGTTTTCGCCTGCAATATCAGTTCTGTTATACACAGACTATATTTTGACAGTTTTGGAAACTTTAGAGTGTTTTCTATCCTAATCTGACAATGATATGCATATTCTAGATTCTGAGAAATAGGCAGTTTCATTTGGGTACGTTTTTCATCCAAACATCAAAATACTGCCCCCTACACTTAAGAGGTAAACACTCTACAACAAAGATTTCTTAGTATCCAACAAGCTAACTCTGCCATTAACCTTGTCCTGAATACCTTCAAAACAAAGGTCATGTGGTTTGATAAGAAGAATGCCCCTCTCCCCACCGGTGTTATTCCTACCTCTGAGGGTTTAGAGCTTGAAGTAGTCACCTCATACAAGTACTTGGGAATACGGCTAGACGGTACACCGTTCTTCTCTCAGCACATGTCAAAGCTGCAGGCTAAGGTTAAATCAAAACTTGGTCTCCTCTATTGTAATCGCTTCTCTTTCACCCTAGCTGCCAAACTAACACTGATTCAGATCGGCAGGTAAGGGCGGCTAGATGTAATGCTCATTATAGGACACATCACTGTACTCTGTACTCCTCTGTAAGCTGGTCATCTATGTATACTTGTCACAATGCTTATTTATGAAACCCTCTTAGGCCTTATCTCCCCTTATCTGAGATACCTACTGCAGCCCTCATCATCCACATACAACACCCATTCTGCCAGTCACATTTCGGTGGGTCCCCTGCGGGACGGTTGAGCTGACATAGGCTAATGCGATTAGCATGAGGTTGTACGTAACAAGAACATTTCCCAGGACATAGACATATCTGATATTGGCAGAAAGCTTAAATTCTTGTTAAATCAAATGGCACTGTCCAATTTACAGTAGCTATTACAGCGAAATAATACCATGCTATTGTTTGATGAGAGTGCACAGTTTTGAACATGAACATTATGAATAAACAAATTAGGCACATTTGGGCAGTCTCGATACATAATTTTGAACAGAAATGCAATGGTTTGTTGGATCAGTCTAAAATTTTGCACATACACTGCTGCCATCTCGTGGCCAAAAACCTAAATTGCACCTGGGCTGTAATAGTACATTATGGCCTTTCTCTTGCATCTCAAAGATGATGGTACAAAAAACACAAAAAAGCTGTTGTTTTTTTCCCTTGTTTTATCCTTTACCATATCTAATGTGTTATATTCTCCTACATTCCTTTTACATTTCCACAAACTTCAAGGTGTTTCCTTTCAACTGATATGAAGAATATGCATATCCTTATTTCAGGGCCTGAGCAACAGGCAGTTAGATTTGGGTGTCATTTAAGGCGAAAATTGAAAAAAAGGGTCAGATCGTTAAGAGGTTTTAAAGGTCCCCAAAGCACACACATCCCTGGGTCGCTCCTCTGTTCAAATCAAATCAAATTTATTTATATAGCCCTTCGTACATCAGCTGATATCTCAAAGTGCTGTACAGAAACCCAGCCTAAAACCCCAAACAGCAAGCAATGCAGGTGTAGAAGCACAGTGTTTAGGAAAAACTCCCTAGAAAGGCCAAAACCTAGGAAGAAACCTAGAGAGGAACCAGGCTATGTGGGGTGGCCAGTCCTCTTCTGGCTGTGCCGGGTAGAGATTATAACAGAACATGGCCAAGATGTTCAAATGTTCATAAATGACCAGCATGGTCGAATAATAATAAGGCAGAACAGTTGAAACTGGAGCAGCAGCACGGCCAGGTGGACTGGGGACAGCAAGGAGTCATCATGTCAGGTAGTCCTGGGGCATGGTCTTAGGGCTCAGGTCCTCCGAGAAAGAGAAAGAAGGAGAGAATTAGAGAACGCACACTTAGATTCACACAGGACACCGAATTGGACAGGAGAAGTACTCCAGATATAACAAACTGACCCCAGCCCCCCGACACATAAACTACTGCAGCATAAATACTGGAGGCTGAGACAGGAGGGGTCAGGAGACCCCCCCGGACAGGGCCAAACAGGAAGGATATAACCCCACCCACTCTGCCAAAGCACAGCCGCCACACCACTAGAGGGATATCTTCAACCACCAACTTACCATCCTGAGACAAAGCTGAGTATAGCCCACAAAGATCTCCGCCATGGCACAACCCAAGGGGGGGGGGCAACCCAGATAGGATGACCACATCAGTGAATCAACCCACTCAGGTGACGCACCCCTTCCAGGGACGGCATGAGAGAGCCCCAGTAAGCCAGTGACTCAGCCCCTGTAATAGGGTTAGAGGCAGAGAATCCAAGTGGAAAGAGGGGAACCGGCCAGGCAGAAACAGCAAGGGCGGTTCGTTGCTCCAGAGCCTTTCCGTTCACCTTCCCACTCCTGGGCCAGACTAAACTCAATCATATGACCCACTGAAGAGATGAGTCTTCAGTAAAGACTTAAAGGTTGAGACCGAGTTTGCGTCTCTGACATGGGTAGGCAGACCGTTCCATAAAAATGGAGCTCTATAGGAGAAAGCCCTGCCTCCAGCTGTTTGCTTAGAAATTCTAGGGACAATTAGGAGGCCTGCGTCTTGTGACCGTAGCGTAGGTGTAGGTATGTACGGCAGGACCAAATCAGAGAGATAGGTAGGAGCAAGCCCATGTAATGCTTTGTAGGTTAGCAGTAAAACCTTGAAATCAGCCATTGCTTTGACAGGAAGCCAGTGTAGGGAGGCTAGCACTGGAGTAATATGATCAAATTTTTGGTTCTAGTCAGGATTCTAGCAGCCGTATTTAGCACTAACTGAAGTTTATTTAGTGCTTTATCCGGGTAGCCGGAAAGTAGAGCATTGCAGTAGTCTAACCTAGAAGTGACAAAAGCATGGATTAATTTTTCTGCATCATTTTTGGACAGAAAGTTTCTGATTTTTGCAATGTTACGTAGATGGAAAAAAGCTGTCCTTGAAATGGTCTTGATATGTTCTTCAAAAGAGAGATCAGGGTCCAGAGTAACGCCGAGGTCCTTCACAGTTTAATTTGAGATGACTGTACAACCATTAAGATTAATTGTCAGATTCAACAGAAGATCTCTTTGTTTCTTGGGACCTAGAACAAGCATCTCTGTTTTGTCCGAGTTTAGAAGTAGAAAGTTTGCAGCCAAACACTTCCTTATGTCTGAAACACATGCTTCTAGCCAGGGCAATTTTGGGGCTTCACCATGTTTCATTGAAATGTACTGCTGTGTGTCATCCGCATAGCAGTGAAAGTTAACATTATGTTTTCGAATAACATCCACAAGAGGTAAAATATATAGTGAAAACAATAGTGGTCCTGAAACGGAACCTTGAGGAACACCGAAATTTACAGTTGATTTGTCAGAGGACAAACCATTCACAGAGACAAACTGATATCTTTCCGACAGATACGATCTAAACCAGGCCAGAACTTGTCCGTGTAGACCAATTTGGGTTTCCAATCTCTCCAAAAGAATGTGGTGATCGATGGTATCAAAAGCAGCACTAAGATCTAGGAGCACGAGGACAGATGCAGAGCCTCGGTCCGATGCCATTAAAATGTAATTTACCACCTTCACAGTGCTATGATGGGGTCTAAAACCAGACTGAAGCATTTCGTATACATTGTTTGTCTTCAGGAAGACAGTGAGTTGCTGCGCAACAGCCTTTTCAAAAAAAATTGAGAGGAATGGAAGATTCGATATAGGCCGATAGTTTTTTCTATTTTCTGGGTCAAGGTTTGGCTTTTTCAAGAGAGGCTTTATTACTGCCACTTTTAGTGAGTTTGGTACACATCCGGTGGATAGAGAGCCGTTTATTATGTTCAACATAGGAGGGCCAAGCACAGGAAGCAGCTCTTTCAGTAGTTTAGTTGGAATAGGGTCCAGTATGCAGCTTGAAGATTTAGAGGCCATGATTATTTTCATCATTGTGTCAAGAGATATAGTACTAAAACACTTGAGCGTCTCTCTTGATCCTAGGTCCTGGCAGAGTTGTGCAGACTCAGGACAACTGAGCTTTGAAGGAATACGCAGATTTGCTGCTCAGTTCAGTTTGCTGCTGCTAGCGACTGGAACGAGCTGCAAAAAAACACTTGAACTGGACAGTTTTATCTCCATCTCTTCATTCAAGACTCAGCCATGGACACGCTTACTGACAGTTGTGGCTGCATCGCATGATGTATTGTTGTCTCTACCTTCTTGCCCGTGCTGCTGTCTGTGACCAATGTTTGTACCATGTTTTCTGCTGCTACCATGTTGTGCTTCTTCCATTTTGTGTTGATACCATGCTATTTTGTTGTCTTAGGTCTCTCTCTATGTAGTGTTGTCTCTCTTTTCATGATGTGTGTTTTATATACAGTGCCTTGCGAAAGTATTCTGCCCCCTTGAACTTTGCAACCTTTTGCCACATTTCAGGCTTCAAACATAAATATATAAAACTGTATTTTTTTGTGAAGAATCAACAACAAGTGGGACACAATCATGAAGTGGAATGACATTTATTGGATATTTCAAACTTTTTTAACAAATCAAAACTGAAAAATCGTGCCCCTTTACTTTCAGTGCAGCAAACTCTCTCCAGAAGTTCAGTGAGGATCTCTGAATGATCCAATGTTGACCTAAATGACTAATGATGATAAATACAATCCACCTGTGTGTAATCAAGTCTCCGTATAAATGCACCTGCACTGTGATAGTCTCAGAGGTCCGTTAAAAGCGCAGAGAGCATCATGAAGAACAAGGAACACACCAGGCAGGTCCGATATACTGTTGTGAAGAAGTTTAAAGCCGGATTTGGATACAAAAAGATTTCCCAAGCTTTAAACATCCCAAGGAGCACTGTGCAAGCGATAATATTGAAATGGAAGGAGTATCAGACCACTGCAAATCTACCAAGACCTGGCCGTCCCTCTAAACTTTCAGCTCATACAAGGAGAAGACTGATCAGAGATGCAGCCAAGAGGCCCATGATCACTCTGGATGAACTGCAGAGATCTACAGCTGAGGTGGGAGACTTTGTCCATAGGACAACAATCAGTCGTATATTGCACAAATCTGGCCTTTATGGAAGAGTGGCAAGAAGAAAGCCATTTCTTAAAGATATCCATAAAAAGTGTTGTTTAAAGTTTGCCACAAGCCACCTGGGAGACACACCAAACATGTGGAAGAAGGTGCTCTGGTCAGATGAAACCAAAATTGAACTTTTTGGAAACAATGCAAAACGTTATGTTTGGCGTAAAAGCAACACAGCTCATCACCCTGAACACACCATACCCACTGTCAAACATGGTGGTGGCAGCATCATGGTTTGGGCCTGCTTTTCTTCAGCAGGGACAGGGAAGATGGTTAAAATTGATGGGAAGATGGATGGAGCCAAATACAGGACCATTCTGGAAGAAAACCTGATGGAGTCTGCAAAAGACCTGAGACTGGGACGGAGATTTGTCTTCCAACAAGACAATGATCCAAAACATAAAGCAAATCTACAATGGAATGGTTCAAAAATAAACATATCCAGGTGTTAGAATGGCCAAGTCAAAGTCCAGACCTGAATCCAATCGAGAATCTGTGGAAAGAACTGAAAACTGCTGTTCACAAATGCTCTCCATCCAACCTCACTGAGCTCGAGCTGTTTTGCAAGGAGGAATGGGAAAAAATTTCAATCTCTCGATGTGCAAAACTGATAGAGACATACACAAAGCGACTTACAGCTGTAATCACAGCAAAAGTTGGCGCTACAAAGTATTAACTTAAGGGGGCTGAATAATTTTGCATGCCCAATTTTTCAGTTTTTGAGTAAAGGGTCTGAATACTTATGTAAATGTTATATCTAAGATTTGTATTTTTAACATGTTTTCAATAATTTATGAAAACCTGTTTCTGCTTGTCACCTTGCCTTGCGTATAATACTAGTTTTTCAAGAAAATATATATATAAAGCAACACACTGTACCACACATTTAAATATGACCAATCATGCATATCATTTGAATATAAGCATGTACAAACATAAACTATGTTTGAAGTCATGCGTGTCTATTTGGGGTATATTTAGAGACAGTTTTTGTGTTTTGGAAGTATGTTATGTGGAGTGTGTTGCTATGTGTGTGATGCACTATAGTGAAATAGATGTATTGTACAATGGGTGCGAGTCCTGAACATATGGTGAAACAGTAGAGAGCCTGCCAAGGAGAGTCATCAGTCTATCCTTGCTGCCTTGACGCCCGCCACACACACACACACACACACACACACACACACACACACACACACACACACACACACACACACACACACACACACACACACACACACACACACTAAGACTCACATAACCCAATGGTACACACACGCACACACACAACATTTTGACTCACAGCACAACGCACATTCTCACGGAATATAAACCGGCAGACAATCAGGGACAGACTGTAGTATATTATGCATCTTCAATGGGTACTACCAGTTGCCAGGGTTGGCAGCGATAAATAATACAGTCGAGCTGCGCTCCTCAGTCACATCTCTCTGGCATTTTGTGAGGG
Source organism: Oncorhynchus masou masou (assembly GCF_036934945.1). Classification (NCBI taxonomy): domain Eukaryota; kingdom Metazoa; phylum Chordata; class Actinopteri; order Salmoniformes; family Salmonidae; genus Oncorhynchus; species Oncorhynchus masou. The sequence goes on along the minus strand of NC_088223.1, from coordinate 45,419,599 downwards.
GAGTGTATGATGATGTTGCACCTTAGAGTGTGAGGGGTTTAGAGTAGACAGTCTGAAATAGTCTGAAATTTCTAATTGGAAATGGTGGGCAGGTCAGTGGGGAGTTCGGCAGGGTGGTTGGCAGGGGCAGAGGACTGAGGGCAGGGGAGGACTGTCACGCCCTGGTAGAAATATATTATGTTTATTCTTTATTTATTCGGTCAGGCCAGGGTGTGACATGGGTTATTGTGGTGTGTTTTTGTCTTGGGGTTTTGTGGGATGTCTAGCGTAGTCTATGGCTGCCTGAGGCGCTTCTCAATCAGAGTCAGGTGATTATCGTTGTCTCTGATTGGGAACCATATTTAGGCAGCCATATTCTTTGAGTGTTTCATGGGTGATTGTTCCTGTCTCTGTGTTTAGTTTCACTAGATAGGCTGTATAGTTTTTTCCTGTTTCCGTCTGTTGTTTAGTACATTTCAGTTATTTCATGTCTAGTCATTTTTCTTTAATAAACATGAGTAACCACCACCCTGCATTTTGGTCCTGCGATCATTCTCGCCTCTCCTCTTCAGATGAAGAGGAGGACGACCGTTACAGAATCACCCACCACAACAGGACCAAGCGGCGTGGTGACAAGCAGCAGCAGCAGGAGCAGCGAAAGGAGGAATGGACATGGGAAGACGTTTTGGAAGGCAAGGGTTGTTACACTTGGGAGGAGATACTGGCTGGAAGAGATCGCCTCCCATGGGAACAGGTGGAGGCACTTAGGAGAGCAGAGGCAGCCGGAGAGAGGAGCCGGCGATACGAGGGAACACGGTTGGCTAGAAAGCCCGAGAGTCAGCCCCAAAAATTTCTTGGGGGGGGCTCAGGGAGAGTGTGGCAGAGTCAGGAGTCAGACCTGAGCCAATTCTCCCTGTTTATCGTGAGGAGCCAAGGAGGAGACCAGAACCAGAGTCGGTGTTGGAGGTGAGCGAAGCAGAGACTGTGAAGGAGTTAATGGGGAAATTGGAGGAGAGAGAAATGAGGGAGTTGCTGTGTCGGTGCTTTTAGCATGGAATTTGCCCGACGGAACGTGTCAGGGATTTGATGGCACCTGGGTCAGCGCTCCATACTCGTCCTGAGGTGCGTGTTAGTCGGCTGGTGAAGTTGGTGCCAGCCTCACGCACCAGGCCTCCTGTGCACATCCCCAGCCTTGCACGTCCTGTGCCAACACTGCTCTCAAGATCTCCAGTACGCCTTCACGGTCTAGCCCATCCTGTGCCACCTCCACACACCAGCCCTCCGGTGGCAGCTCCCCGCACCAGGCTTTCTGTGCGTGTCCTCGTCCCAGTACCACCAGTGCCAGCATCACGCATCAGGCCTACAGTGCGCATCGCCTCTCCAGCGCTACCGGAGCCTTTCTCTTTTCCTGCGCTGCTGGAGTCTCCCGCCTGTTCAGCGCTGCCCGAGCCTTCCTCCTCTCCTGCGCTGCCGGAGTCTCCCGCCTGTTCAGCGCAGCCAGAGCCTTCCTCCTCTACAGTGCTGCTGGAGTCTCCCGCCTGCAAGTCTGCAAGGAGCTGCCAGTCTGCAAGGAGCTGTCAGTCTGCAAGGAACTGTCAGTCTACATGGAGCAGCCAGAGCTGTCAGTCTGCATGGAGCAGCCGGTGCTGTCAGTCTGCAAGGAGCTGTCAGTCTGCAAGGAGCTGTCAGTCTGCAAGGAGCTGCCAGTCTGTATGGAGCTGCCAGTCTGCATGGAGCTGCCAGTCTGCATGGAGCTGCCAGTCTGCATGGAGCAGCCAGAGCTGCCAGTCTGCAAGAAGCCGCCAAAGCTGCCAGTCTACATGGAGCAGCCATAGCCGCCAGTCAGCATGGAGCAGCCAGATCCGTCAGTCAGCCAGACTCTTCCAGATCTGCCAGTCAGCCAGATTCTTCCAGATCTGCCAGTCAGCCAGACTCTTCCAGATCCGCCAGTCAGCCAGACTTTTCCAGATCTGCCAGTCAGCCAGACTCTTCCAGATCTGCCAGTCAGCCAATCTCTTCCAGATCTGCCAGTCAGCCAGACTCTTCCAGATCCGCCTGTCAACCAGACTCTTCCAGATCCGCCAGTCAGCCAGGATCTGCCAGAACCGCCAGCCAGCCAGGATCTGCCAGAACCGCCAGCCAGCCAGGATCTGCCGGATCCAACTACCTGGCTGAGCTTCCTCTCAGTGCTAGGCTTCCTCTCAGTGCTGGGCTTCCTCTCAGTCCCGAGCTTCCTCTCAGTGCCGAGCTTCCCCTCAGTCCCGAGCTGCCTCTGTCCCGAGCTGCCCCTCTGTCCCGAGCTGCCCCTCAGTCCCGAGCTGCCCCTCAGTCCCGAGCTGCCCCTCAGTCCAGTGGGGTTCTGGGTGAGGACTACTAGGCCATGGTCGACGGCGAAGGTGGACTATCCTAGGACGCGAGGAGGGGGGACTAAGACATTTATAGAGTGGGTTCCACGTCCCGCGCCGGAGCCGGAGCCGCCACCATGGACAGACGCCCACCCGGACCCTCCCTATTGTTTTGATGTGCGTCCGGGAGTCCGCACCTTAGGGGGGGTTCACTAGATAGGCTGTATAGTTTTTTCACGTTTCCGTCTGTTGTTTAGTACATTTCAGTTATTTCATGTCTAGTCATTTTTCTTTAATAAACATGAGTAACCACCACGCTGCATTTTGGTCTGCTCCTCCTTCAACAGAAAAAAGTAGTTTCAAGGACCGGGAGCGGCATTGTGGGTAATAATGGCAGCGGATGCGGAATTGTATCGCCAACTCTAATACTGAGGGCAGGGGAAGACAGGGAGCCTGAGAGGCAGTGCCCAGCACCACGTGTAGGTAAGGGGTAATGGCACCAACTGAGGCATGGCGTCGCCAATTCCAATACTGCTGATTCGGAGCCAGAACTTTTTCTGCACGGGGCACCTGAGTGTCAAGCTTTGAGCACCATAGTCAGCGGGACGGAAGGGAGCCCTGTGTCTGTCCGTTACTTTCAATTGGGCCAGGGCAGGCAGGCAGGCTGGCAGGGCGGGTAAAGCAACGTCAGCCCCCAGAAGACAGGGCTGTGTCCCAAATGCCACCATATTCCCTATATAAGGGCACTTATTTTGGCCCATAAGGTACTGGCTGTGGTAGGGTGCCCTTTGGCACACAGACAAGGAGGGGAAGGCGGCACTGGCAGAACAATTGAGCTAGCTGAGCTGCCAGGCAGACAGAGAGAGATCAGAGCTGCAACATTACTGCAGTGATAAGGGGGAGGGGGAGAAGAAGGTGGCTTGACAGACGTGTCTTCTCACTCACTCACTCACTCACTCACTCACTCACTCACTCACTCAGTGGTGGTGTAGCTGTAGCTAGCTAACTATCAAGTGAAATGGACTGAAACGGAGCTTTGTATTTATCTTAATATCCGACTGTGAGAGCCAGTCATTCCTAGATGCATTTTTCTGATTTGGAAGACTTGTTGAACTGTGCTTCTACATGAAATGGCATGTTGTTGTGTTGCAGACAAGAGAGGTAGAGCTAGATTCACAGTCACACAGAGGAGCCAAAGCGAATATATATTTTTTTCATATAAGTGACCCAGGGAATCAAACCTACAATCATTGTATTGCAAGTGCCATGCTCCACCAACAAGCCATACAACACCACACTACCACCCAGAGAAAAGACCAGTAAGATCGTTTCAGGTTCCTTCACATTGAGTATCAGTGGGCACTATACTGAGATCGTGCCACACATACTAGACCACATGGGGAGCGTGAAGAAACTAGGACACATGAGGACACAGACAAAAATAGACAAACCCGGGAGTGAGAGGCAGTCGATGTTAGAGACATGCAGGTTTGTCGAAGTTGAGGCTTTTTCTCATAAAACGACAAGTGGAAAAGGGGAAATGTTCTTTATTGAGACTGTTACAATGAGAATAGGTCACATTACTATCCAGAGGTTTCAACAATTCATACATTAAATTTGCCCTCAATGTAACCGATATTTGATGTCATAATACTAATATAACCATATAGTCGTTTAGGGGTGGGGGGTGGGGGGGGTGGCGCAGTGCTCGTAGACACTGGTTGATCGGTAGGGCTGGCTTTTATGGATGGGCAGCCATTTTAGAAACGCTGCAAATATCTGTCAGAGACTAGGACTAGGGTCTGGGGGGGGGGGGGGCAGAGCAGGGGCATCAATTGGGTATACCTTAGCTCAGTATCAACAATTTAAAATAGATACTAAAATACTAAAATCATTCCAATCACAATTAAAAGGCAAATGCAGTTTAGTGGTATCAGCGGACTGACTTTAGGACCATGAAGACGCCTGAGAGCAGAAGCACATCGACGCAGCTGCAGGGAATAGTGCGAGGTAAAGATGGCTGTAGTAGTTGGCTTTGGCTAGTTAGCTGCTGTTTGATTTGACATTAATAAACTAGAGTTTTAATCCCGGTGTTGAGCTAGTGCGTAGCAGCTAATTCTTGTATGATGAGTTTGTAGAATGTTAAGTCCCCTGACTGACCTGAATAAAGCTACGGCAACAAGGTGATAATGGCTGGAGTCAATTTTGCTTGTTTTCACTGTACTCCAAATTCCGTTTTAAAGGTTTCAAATTGTGTAGAAATGCAGTATTTGAGCGTCAATTTGGGAAAATTTGGCATCCCACGATACGTTAATCAGACACTACTCTACCACATCCTACTACACACACACAAACACACACACACACACACACACACACACACACACACACACAGACACACAGCTCCTTATCAAGTAACACAACAACAGTATCGTGGGACAAGCACACACAACTGGAACGCTAAATATCTCATGCTTTCTCCCGATGCACACTATTTCTGTCTATGGTTTACTGACACAAACACGCCATCTTACACACCCAGTAACGTACAGAGTACTTCACTGAAGCAACCATTTGATGACACACAATAACAGGATGTTATTTCAAACCAAAGGTGGTTGGCATGGTGGTTGGTATGGAACCACCTTACAGTAAGACATAACTTACTGTGGAATTTTTTACAATTTATGTTAAATATAATAAATGGAAAAGGATCCAATTTAAGGGACAGTTCCACCTTCAAAAGAACACACTCCATCGCTGTTTTTATCAAGTTCAGCATCCAGTCTACACAATGTGATAAAATCACACCATGAAGAACACTAAAGAAAATCACAGCTCTGATTTTCACTTACTCACTCACACGGCATACTCTACAGAATACACTTACAACATAAACATCTGCCCTGACTGAGCCCTATATATCACAGTTTATAGCCAAGGCCACTCAGCAGAGAAATCACAGACACACACACACACACACACACAGTGAATTTGAGCTCTGAGGTTGGCTGATGAATGTTTCTATGAGGTCAAACACAGGTGTACCGAGCAGTCAGGACCACGCTCTCACCAGTACTTTGTGCTGCTCTCAAACTGAGGCCACAGGCCCATAGTATTGATCAATTGATGGAGGGGGATGAGAGAAAGTGTGGGAGAGAGGGGGGTGGCTAGGACAAGCGGACAAGCGGATATCGTTGTGCTGTGGTGTAAGTCTCTTCCCTGGTTTTTGTGGAAAATGTGTAAGCATATTAGCATGTCTGTCACCCCACCCATAGCACAGCCCCATCCCGCTGCTCCTTCCTTCTCTCTTTCCCGCCATCCCTCCATCCCTCTATCCCTCCATCCCGGTCAGTCACATGTCCCTCAGGCCTACATTCCACTGTGCTACAGTAAGCTACTTCCCCAACCCTGTGCTTCTTTCTCTCTTCCTTTCCTCCCTACTCCTCTCCTCCCTCTATCTCTCCTACAGACTGAACATTACCTCAATATATTAACTATGTCTAACAATTCCCTCATTCTCTGCCTCTCCCTTTATTTCTCAGAGGCGAGCATTTCTCCTCCTCCTGCCTGTGAGGGGAAAAAAGCAATCTCTCTCTTTCTGTCACTAGCATGGTGTCTATTCTCTACCACCAGCACCAAAAAACGCATTTATTTTCAGAAAATGTCATTTTCCGGAGATGTGTGAGAGCACCCCTCGCAGCTCCCGAGAACCCAACCCGTGCACATCACAGGAAAAAGTCACAAGTTAGGGTCTCAGGGATTGAGAAAGGTACAGATTCGGTAAGGCTCGTCTATCCAAGCAAGGAGAGAAAGATAGGGCATCAGCACGTTGCTTTAACTGAAACACACACAGACAATGTCCCCCTAGCTTTGTGCTGGAGTACAGAAGACTATCACTGTCTCACTGTGTTGTTGTGGCATACAACAAGTGCAACCTTCAGTAAGGGCACACACACAACACACACGGCAACATGCCCCCATATATCTGTCACACATTGCAATACATACACACACAAAAGCACGCACGCACGAAATATACAAATGTGGCATGTAGAAATATACACAAATCCACACATTCAAAGAGTACGGGCACACACACAATACACCACACACATACAGCACACACACGCACACACGAGTTTGAGCACACAGTCACACCACTGCAGTGACCAGTCTCATGCCCAGACACACACACACATCAATCTGTAGCAGTGTCCAAAAGAAAGCTTAAGCTCCAGGCTGTGACAGCCATAATATTACAACGCCAATCTTTGATCTCCATCACAGCCATCAGCAATTACAGCACATGCGTGAGTGGGCACACACACACACACACACACACTCACACTCACACTCACACTCACACTCACACTCACACTCACACTCACACACACAATGGGAGCCAGGCCAGAAAGGCTGCGGCAGACTGCTAGCGCCATCACACCTAAAACGGATCGCCAGGATTCAGAGGCCATGAAAGCCAATCTCCATTACCAACAGTAAATAACTTTCCTTCATATGAGAACTCTGTGACCCATATTTTACCTTTCACACATAGCAGACCTCAGATATATAGACAGGCAGCATCCGCCGGAAACATGACTATCCGCTATAGTGACATTACACAGAGCTTATGGTAGACCTAGTACAGTAAAGGCAGCATCTCGGATAAGGGCTGTCTGTCAGGAGGTGTAGGAGGTAGATGGGAGAGAGGAAGAAAGGAAGAGAGGGAAACTCAAACTCAAACTCACCTTTCTAGTCATGGTTGCTGAGGCTGCCGCAGTCTGATCTGTGTCTGAGCGAGAGACAGAATGAGAGCAAGAGACAGAGAGGGGTAAAAGGTGGAGAAAGACAGAGAAGTGAGAAAGACAAAGGAGAGAAGGGAAGAGGAAAGAGAAACAAAAAAGAGAGCAATATCTTAGTCAGTGGACATTGTTGCAGCAGCGGGGTGATCCTGCGGGCTATCGTAGCGTGTGAGACTGCTCCAGTCACACTGCTGTCTGGATGTCTGCTGCTCAGACATGCAAGACTCCACCATGTGGAGAAAGAGAGAGAGGGCGAGAGGGCGCGCGAGAGAGAGAGAGAGAAGGGCGCGAGAGAGAGAGCGATAGAGAGAGAGAGAGAGAGAGAGAGAGAGAGAGAGAATTTCAGAGATAGAGACAGAGAGAAAAGGAGACAGAATGAGTGAGAGAACGAGTGAGAGAGAGAACGAGAAAAAGGGAGATAGGGTGAAGAAGTAGAGGAAGCAACAGGCAGAGTCAGAGAGTGACATTGAAAATGTGAGAGACAGAATAGGGATCATTCTAAAAAGAGCTTATGTGATGAGAGAGACAAGAATGAGAATCAGAGAGGAGGCACATGCCAGCGTGGGGAAAAAAAGGAACAAGCCTTGAGAGAAACAAATTGAGCAGGAGATCAATAGGCCTGTGGAACTAAGTGCTGACTGTCAAGAAAGAGAAGCGAGAGGAGCGAGAAAGAAAGAGACAAGGCCATGACGCCATGAGGCCAGCATACCTGACATCTGCCAGAGTAACAAGGTGCACATACTAAATACTTACCAAACATGCGCACACACACATTTGCACTGTAAACCCTTTCTCTCCCCTTCTCCCGGTGTGTCCTAATCTTGCACATGTGAACCACTGCCTCGTGTCCAGAGGGAAAACAAGCGGAAGCCTGCCATGTCATCTGATCCAAGTGACAGACAGACAGACAGACAGACGGTGAACATAAATGTAAATAAAACAAAGACATAAATGGAATGATAGGAAAGAATATGTCAACCAACGCCTGTTGCTAGAAGGCTAGTCCCTCTACCCTCTACCCACGCTCCTCTCTGCGGCTAACCCCTCTCCACGGCTAGCTCCTCTCCATGGCTAGCTCCTCTATATTGCTGGCTCCTCTCTGCGGGTAGCTCCTCTCTGCGGCTGGCTCACTCTGCTCTGCTGGGGCACATTAACCCATATTCTCTTTTATCTCTCTCTCCCTCTCTTTTTATCTGTCTGCCTATCTGGCTTTCTCTTTCTCTCTGTATCTCTTTCTTTCTCTTTCTCTCCCTCTTCTTCTGTCTCCCTTTCTCTCATCTCGTTTTCGTTCTCTCTGTCTCTTTCCCTCCTTCTCTCCCTCTAGCTGTCTCAGAATGGCAGTCTACTGAGTGAGTCTCCAGGGCAGAAGAAAGTTAACTCTGTGCCTTGCCTTCCCTCCCTGTCTGCCTGCTCTGCCTGCCCACTCCTGTGCCTGCTTGTCTGCGCTCCTTGCCTGTCCGCCCTGCCTATCTGCCCTCCATGCCCTCCATACCTGTCTTCCCTCCCTGCCCTACTCCTCCCTTTTAGAGAGAGCATCCGACAGCAGCAACAGGACAGGGCTGGACAGAGAAATAAATATAATCCATTCATTTCCTCCCACAGCTGAAATCAGTTAGACCCAGAGGCCCACTAACAGAGAGGGAGGAGAGACACACAGACAGAGAAAGAGAGAAGGAAGGTGAGAGCGCGGAAGAGGGACGAAGGAAGGGAATGAGAGAGGGACAGAGAACGACAATCGCTTCTCGCCTTACAATGTCCCGTTTTCATGCTCCTTTTCTGTCCAAATAAAAAAAAATCTGAATCCGTTTCTGGTCAGCATGTCCGGCATTCTCTCCTCTCCCATTCCCTCTTAGCACTGTTCCTGTCTCTCGATCCCTCTCTGTGCAACTGGGTAATACAGAGTGTGTTTCATGAAGGAAGGGAGGGAACTAGAAAGAGAATAGGGAGAGAGGGAGGGAGCAAGGGAGAGAGGGAGGGAGCAAGAGAGAGAGAATAGGGAGAGAGGGAGGGAGTGAGCAAGAGCAGGCAAGGGAACGGAGTGAATGAGTTCATGCAGACTCAGAGAAAGAGAGAGTGAGAGAGAGAGGCAAAGAAAGATATAAACTATTTTATGTGATGTGCCTGTCTAAATATCTTATCAACATGAGCTTAGGACCGGTAAATGTTTTAATTTAAACAGGAGATGAAAAGAGAGAGACAGAGAGAGGAAAGAGAGAAATGCAGCGACATGGACTGCCGAGGGACGAAATGCAGAGGGCACAAATCAATGACAGCAGAATCAACGTCCACATTCTCTCTCTCTCTCTTACACTACCTTGTTACTTCTCTTATTTTCCAATGAATGTATCAATATAATATCCATAAGAAAAAGCTAATAATGGAAACAGTTATAGCATAGTTACATGATAGTGTCTAGCTGAGACATGAGGTGACAGGTGAATAGTTTGTTTTCTTATCATATACTCACTTTATCTCACATTCTCTTGCAGATATATCTGCAATTCATTGGGTAGAGCCTAACTGTGTCCACCCTTAGAGATAACAATTCCTATGTGCTTTCATACTAAGCAATCAGTCCATTCCTATGTGTTTCCATACTAAGCCAATCCTTCACTGTGTCACAGACAGACATCACATGCTATGTGTGCTCATCATCACATCACATGCAGCTGCAGGAGTCCACAGTTGGTCTGGTGCTCAAATCATTCTTGTATTGCAGAGAGAGAATCCCTTTATTTTTCTTTCTCTAATCACCCCTTATCACCGTCACCTTGAGCCACTCTCATCCATCAACCCGCACAAGCACACACACACACACACACACAACCAGCTAATATTAGACGCTCCACACCACAGCAGCCACACTATATTGACAGCCATTTACTAACACCCAGAAAGGGTAAGTGTGAGTGTGAGAGACAGAGAAACACGCAAACACTAACAAGCACACACACACACAATAAGAGACACACACGCACACTCACTGACAAAATATTTTGTCATATTCCCTCCTGTCTTTTGAGCACCGAGGGAGACGATCGTAAATTGTCTCCTGCTAAGTCAGCGGGGTTAATGTACATTCCTACCTCCCCCTCATTGTACACCCCCCTTCCCCTCCCCCGGATAGGAGCCGTGAACTTTTCACCTCTCCCCTCAGTCTCCCCCTCCCCCAACCCTTACACCCCCCCCCCCCCCCCCCCCAAAGAGTTCAAGCGGAAACCCTTCACATCGACACACCACTCCCCACACCACCCCGGCACACAACTTCATACCACTACCACCTCGAACCAACATGGGGCGTCCTCTGGTTCACTTTGGCTTGGCTGCCTGCTGTCCTGGGGAATGGGAGGGAGACCATAGAGAATGATTTTTGTATGGGCAGAGCCATTGAGGGATTCCACCATGCCTCCGCCATGTTAAAGTAGTCAACAGGGTGGGGATTTGTCTCAATGGTAGTCTCAATGGCGCTGCCCAGGCTGTCACAAATGCTATAATGGCATAAATATATAGATGAGTCTGATATCTATCTCTATAAAGTTAATGGGTTGGGTGGACCAGACGAGCCCAACAAGGCCAGTCCAAGCTAATAGAGTATGAAACAGAACTGTGAGATTCAGAGCAGTCCGATGGATTTTTAAAACATTGCTCTGGTCTGTGCTCTGCATTCGCTTAGCAAAGCAGTATTAACCTTGGTGTCAGTGTATCACAAGGTGCTTATGTTTCCACAGTGCAAGCCAATTGACTTATGGCAAGAACGTATCAAATGTGGCATCAAACAGAGATATTGCTTAGTGAAAATGAACCCCTCACCTACTTAGAATTGCACTCCAGTATGTGTCACTGAACTCACAGTAAAGACATGTCTAGAAGAGTCACATTCCCACTCAGGAGATAACAGAGCTATTGTTAGATAGATGACACTAATATATTATGACATCTGAAGAGTAAACCTATAAACATCCAAAATTGGAATCCCAACAAATATAGACTGAACTTGTTGAACCTTCCTGCATTTTGCAATAAACCTCACCTCATTATAGAAACAAGTTGGTGTAGTGGTAGAGATTACAGAACTGAATATTGGTCGCTTTGTGCTCGACAAGGCAAATGGGAAATGGTAGGTTAAGCCTTCAGAAATTATGGTAGTGTTCATTTATTTTTTTATTTTTTATTTCACCTTTATTTAACCAGGTAGGCTAGTTGAGAACAAGTTCTCATTTACAACTGCGACCTGGCCAAGATAAAGCATAGCAGTGTGAACAGACAACACAGAGTTACACATGGAGTAAACAATTAACAAGTCAATAACACAGTAGAAAAAAAGGGGAGTCTATATACAATGTGTGCAAAAGGCATGAGGAGGTAGGCGAATAATTACAATATTGCAGATTAACACTGGATTGATAAATGATCATGTACAGGTAGAGACATTGGTGTGCAAAAGAGCAGAAAAGTAAATAAATAAAAACTGTGGGGATGAGGTAGGTGAAAATGGGTGGGCTATTTACCAATGGATTATGTACAGCTGCAGCGATCGGTTAGCTGCTCAGATAGCTGATGTTTGAAGTTGGTGAGGGAGATAAAGGTCTCCAACTTCAGCGATTTTTGCAATTCGTTCTAGTCACAGGCAGCAGAGTACTGGAACGAAAGGCGGCCGAATGAGGTGTTGGCTTTAGGGATGATCAGTGAGATACACCTGCTGGAGCGCGTGCTACGGATGGGTGTTGCCATCGTGACCAGTGAACTGAGATAAGGCGGAGCTTTACCTAGCATGGCCTTGTAGACGACCTGGAGCCAGTGGGTCTTGCGACGAATATGTAGCGAGGGCCAGCCGACTAGAGCATACAAGTCGCAGTGGTGGGTAGTATAAGGTGCTTTAGTGACAAAACGGATGGCACTGTGATAAACTGCATCCAGTTTGCTGAGAAGAGTGTTGGAAGCAATTTTGTAGATGACATCGCCGAAGTCGAGGATCAGTAGGATAGTCAGTTTTACTAGGGTAAGCTTGGCAGCGTGAGTGAAGGAGGCTTTGTTATGGAATAGAAAGCCGACTCTTGATTTGATTTTCGATTGGAGATGTTTGATATGGGTCTGGAAGGAGAGTTTGCAGTCTAGCCAGACACCTAGGTACTTATAGGTGTCCACATATTCAAGGTCGGAACCATCCAGTGTGGTGATGCTAGTCGGGCATGCGGGTGCAGGCAGCGATCGGTTGAAAAGCATGCATTTGGTTTTACTAGCGTTTAAGAGCAGTTGGAGGCCACGGAAGGAGTGTTGTATGGCATTGAAGCTCGTTTGGAGGTTAGATAGCACAGTGTCCAATGACGGGCCGAAAGTATATAGAATGGTGTCGTCTGCGTAGAGGTGGATCAGGGAATCGCCCGCAGCAAGAGCAACATCATTGATATATACAGAGAAAAGAGTCGGCCCAAGAATTGAACCCTGTGGCACCCCCATAGAGACTGCCAGAGGACCGGACAGCATGCCCTCCGATTTGACACACTGAACTCTGTCTGCAAAGTAATTGGTGAACCAGGCAAGGCAGTCATCCGAAAAACCGAGGCTACTGAGTCTGCCGATAAGAATATGGTGATTGACAGAGTCGAAAGCCTTGGCAAGGTCGATGAAGACGGCTGCACAGTACTGTCTTTTATCGATGGCGGTTATGATGTCGTTTAGTACCTTGAGTGTGGCTGAGGTGCACCCGTGACCAGCTCGGAAACCAGATTGCATAGCGGAGAAGGTACGGTGGGATTCGAGATGGTCAGTGACCTGTTTGTTGACTTGGCTTTCGAAGACCTTAGATAGGCAAGGCAGAATGGATATAGGTCTGTAACAGTTTGGGTCCAGGGTGTCTCCCCCTTTGAAGAGGGGGATGACTGCGGCAGCTTTCCAATCCTTGGGGATCTCAGACGATATGAAAGAGAGGTTGAACAGGCTGGTAATAGGGGTTGCGACAATGGCGGCGGATAGTTTCAGAAATAGAGGGTCCAGATTTTCAAGCCCAGCTGATTTATACGGGTCCAGGTTTTGCAGCTCTTTCAGAACATCTGCTATCTGGATTTGGGTAAAGGAGAACCTGGAGAGGCTTGGGCGAGGAGCTGCGGGGGGCCGGAGCTGTTGGTCGAGGTTGGAGTAGCCAGGCGGAAGGCATGGCCAGCCGTTGAGAAATGTTTGTTGAAGTTTTCAATAATCATGGATTTGTCGGTGGTGACCGTGTTCCCTAGCCTCAGTGCAGTGGGCAGCTGGGAGGAGGTGCTCTTGTTCTCCATGGACTTCACAGTGTCCCAGAACTTTTTGGAGTTGGAGCTACAGGATGCAAACTTCTGCCTGAAGAAGCTGGCCTTAGCTTTCCTGACTGACTGCGTGTATTGGTTCCTGACTTCCCTGAACAGTTGCATATCGCGGGGACTGTTCGATGCTATTGCAGTCCGCCACAGGATGTTTTTGTGCTGGTCGAGGGCAGTCAGGTCTGGAGTGAACCAAGGGCTGTATCTGTTCTTAGTTCTGCATTTTTTGAACGGAGCATGCTTATCTAAAATGGTGAGGAAGTTACTCTTAAAGAATGACCAGGCATCCTCAACTGACGGGATGAGGTCAATGTCCTTCCAGGGTACCCGGGCCAGGTCGATTAGAAAGGCCTGCTCACAGAAGTGTTTTAGGGAGCGTTTGACAGTGATGAGGGGTGGTCGTTTGACTGCGGCACCGTAGCGGATACAGGCAATGAGGCAGTGGTCGCTGAGATCCTGATTGAAGACAGCGGAGGTGTATTTGGAGGGCCAGTTGGTCAGGATGACGTCTATGAGGGTGCCCTTGCTTACAGAGTTAGGGTTGTACCTGGTGGGTTCCTTGATGATTTGTGTGAGATTGAGGGCATCTAGCTTAGATTGTAGGACTGCCGGGGTGTTAAGCATATCCCAGTTTAGGTCACCTAACAGAACAAACTCTGAAGCTAGATGGGGGGCAATCAAGTCACAAATGGTGTCCAGGGCACAGCTCGGAGCTGAGGGGGGTCGGTAGCAGGCGGCAACACTGAGCGACTTATTTCTGGAGAGAGTAATTTTCAGAATTAGTAGTTCGAACTGTTTGGGTATGGACCTGGAAAGTATGACATTACTTTGCAGGCTATCTCTGCAGTAGACTGCAGCTCCTCCCCCTTTGGCAGTTCTATCTTGACGGAAGATGTTATAGTTGGGTATGGAAATCTCTGAATTTTTGGTGGCCTTCCTGAGCCAGGATTCAGACACGGCAAGGACATCAGGGTTAGCAGAGTGTGCTAAAGCAGTGAGTAAAACAAACTTAGGGAGAAGGCTTCTGATGTTGACATGCATGAAACCAAGGCTTTTTTGATCACAGAAGTCAACAAATGAGGGTGCCTGGGGACATGCAGGGCCTGGGTTTACCTCCACATCACCCGCGGAACAGAGAAGGAGTAGTATGAGGGTGCGGCTAAAGGCTATCAAAACTGGTCGCCTAGAGCGTTGGGGACAGAGAATAAGAGGAGCAGGTATCTGGGCATGGTAGAATATATTCAGGGCATAATGCGCAGACAGGGGTATGGTGGGGTGCGGGTACGGCGGAGGTAAGCCCAGGCACTGGGTGATGATGAGAGAGGTTTTATCTCTAGACATGCTGGTTGTAATGGGTGAGGTCACCGCATTTGTGGGAGGTGGGACAAAGGAGGTATCAGGGGTATGAGGAGTGGGACAAGGGGCTCCATTGTGAACTAAAACAATGATAACTAACCTGAGCAACAGTATACAAGGCATATTGACAATTGAGAGAGACATACAGCGAGGCATACAGTAATCACAGGTGTTGAACTGGGAAAGCTAGCTAAAACAGTGGGTGAAACAACAGCTAATCAGCTAGCATAACAACAGCAGGTAAAATGGCATTGACTAGGCAATGAGGCCGACAGATAAAACAAACAAGCAGAATGGAGTACCGTGATTAATGGACAGTCCAGCGTGCATCAGCTATGTAGCCAAGTGATCAGAGTCCATGGGGCAGGGGGGCTGGACTGGCGAGTGTTATCCAGGTTAAAAAACTAACAATGACTAAATAGCTTGTAGCTAGTTAGCCGGTTAGCTTCTAGAGGTTCTTGAGTGTGTTCTAAAAATTAAAAATAATAGCGATTCCGTATCACATTGGTTGAGGCAGGTTTCCGGAAGGTATAAAAAAAATTTAAAAATCGGGAAGAGATAGAAAGTACATATGGGCCACTGCGTGTTTGGGACGCGGCAATGCAGACGGTTAGCAGGCCTGTGCTAACAAGCTAACAGATTAGCAGGCCTGTGCTAGCAGATTAGCAGGCCGGGGTAAACAAGGTAGTAGTTAGCGGACCTGGGCTAAACAAGCTAGCAGTTAGCATGCCAAATTAGCAAGCAAGGAGATAGCGATGGCTAGAGAGTTTGCCTTTGGAGGGCGTCGCGATGGGGTGAGTCTGTTTATTCCTCTTCATGCAGTGACATCGATAGACCGGTCGTGGGTCCGGGTATTGTAGCCCAGGAGTATGCTATGAGCACAGGAGCTCTGGCCGGGCTAGCTTCAAGCTACGTGGGTGGAAACGCTGGCCAGGAGTAATCAACCAGGGTTGCGGTTTAGCTTGATAGCTAGTTGTGAAGATCCAGCTGAAAGATGTTCCGTTTGCGGTGGGAATCCGGGGTTAAAAAAAAAAATAGGTCCGTTATGCTCTGGTTAGCATCGCGTTGTTCGAACTGGCGAGAGCTTTCCGAGCTAAGGGTTAGCTGATGACCAGTTAGCTGAAGACCGCTAGCATAGCAGGTGGTTAGCTGGCTAGCTTCAGTTGAGGGGTTCCGGTTCCAAAGTAAATATAAATACTTTAGGAAAAGTAGCTACATTGGGTGAGGCGGGTTGCAGGAGAGTATTTGGAAGCGAGCAAAAAGTTTTTTAAAGATATGCGAAGAAAAATATCTAAAACGAAAAAGAGACGATATTTACAGAGATATTTACAGAGAGACGATACGACAGGACGACTTACTGCTACGCCATCATATTCATAACAATTATTTAATGTACAGTTTGCATTATTCAATGAGTTGAGTGAGTTTGGAGGTCTGTCTGTGGTCCTGTGTGAGTCAGTTGATAAGAACGTTATGCTAGCAATCCCAGGATTGCACATTCAATTCACACTGGGGCCACAAGAGCTTGGGACTGTAAGGTTCTATCTGCAAAAATATGATTCTGAGATCATTTCTTTTAAATTTCCAAACCCTCGTTGGTTTGAATGGTGTCAGCGATTTTATATAATGTATTATTTTGAACTTAACAACATGAATGTGGGTATTTAGAGTACTATACAGGTAGAGAACATTGAATAGACCAAGAAATGTACACTGCTGTTACTCTCTGTTTACCATATATGCATAGTCACTTTAACTACACATTCATGTACATACTACCTCAATTAGCCCGACTAACTGGTGCCCCCGCACATTTGCTACCCGGACTACCTACCAACCCCTCTTTTAAGCCACTGCTTCTCTCTGTTTATCATATATGCATAGTCACTTTAACCATACCTACATGTACATACTACCTCAATTAGCCCGACTAACCGGTGCCTGTGTACAGTGGGGCAAAAAAGTATTTAGTCAGCCACCAATTGTGCAAGTTCTCCCACTTAAAAAGATGAGTGAGGCCTGTAATTTTCATCATAGGTACACTTCAACTATGACAGACAAAATGAGAAAAAAAAAATCTAGAAAATCACTGTAGGATTTTTAATGAATTTATTTGCAAATTATGGTGGAAAATAAGTATTTGGTCAATAACAAAAGTTTCTCAATACTTTGTTTTAAATATCCTTTGTTGGCAATGACCGAAGTCAAACGTTTTCTGTAAGTCTTCACAAGGTTTTCACACACTGTTGCTGGTATTTTTGGCCCATTCCTCCATGCAGATCTCCTCTAGAGCAGTGATGTTTTGGGGCTGTTGCTGGGCAACACAGACTTTGAACTCCCTCCAAAGATTTTCTATGGGGTTGAGATCTGGAGACTGGCTTGGCCACTCCATGACCTTGAAATGCTTCTAACGAAGCCACTCCTTCGTTGCTCGGGAGGTGTGTTTTGGATCATTGTCATGCTGAAAGATCCAGCCACGTTTAATCTTCAATGCCCTTGCTGATGGAAGGAGGTTTTCACTCAAAATCTCACGATACATGGCCCCATTCATTCTTTCCTTTTCACGGATTAGTCGTCCTGGTCCCTTTGCAGAGAAACAGCCCCAAAGCATGATGTTTCCACCCCCATGCTTCACAGTAGGTATGGTGTTCTTTGGATGCAACTCAGCATTCTTTGTCCTCCAAACACGACAAGTTGAGTTTTTACCAAAAAGTTAGATTTTGGTTTCATCTGACATTCTCCCAATCTTCTTCTGGATCATCCAAATGCTCTCTAGCAAACTTCAGACGGGCCTGGACATGTACTGGCTTAAGCAGGGGGACACGTCTGGCACTGCAGGATTTGAGTCCCTGGCGGCGTAGTGTGTTACTGATGGTAGGCTTGGTTACTTTGGTCCCAGATCTCTGCAGGTCTTTCACTAGGTCCCCCCCGCGTGGTTCTGGGATTTTTGCTCACCGTTCTTGTGATCATTTTGACCCCACAGGGTGAGAACTTGCGTGGAGCCCCAGATCGAGGGAGATTATCAGTGGTCTTGTATGTCTTCCATTTCCTAATAATTGCTCCCACAGTTGATTTCTTCAAACCAAGCTGCTTACCTATTGCAGATTCCGTCTTCCCAGCCTGGTGCAGGTCTACAATTGTGTTTCTGGTGTCCTTTGACAGCTCTTTGGTCTTGGCCATAGTGGAGTTTGGAGTGTGACTGTTTGAGGTTGTGGACAGGTGTCTTTTATACTGATAACAAGTTCAAACAGGTGCCATTAATACAGATAACGAGTGGAGAACAGAGGAGCCTCTTAAAGAAGAAGTTACAGGTCTGTGAGAGCCAGAAACCTTGCTTGTTTGTAGGTGACCAAATACTTATTTTCCACCATATTTTGCAAATAAATTCATTAAAAATCCTACAATGTGATTTTCTGGATTTTTTCTTCTCATTTTGTCTGTCGTAGTTGAAGTGTACCTATGATGAAAATTACAGGCCTTTCTCATCTTTTTAAGTAGGAGAACTTGCACAATTGGTGGCTGACTAAATACTTTTTTTGCCCCACTGTATAGCCTCGCTACTGTTATTATTCACTGTCTTTTTACTGTTGTTTTTTTCCCCTTACTTATCGACTGTTCACTTGATACCTATTTTTTACTTAAAAATGGCACTGTTGGTTAGGGCCTGTAAGTAAGAATGTCACTGTGAGGTCTACACCTGTTGTTTTCGGCGCACGTGACGAATAAACTTCTATTTGAATTGAAATGTTGACAAATGCTGATAGAATCTTATAGTCCCAAGCACTCGGTCACATAGAGTAGGCCAGAAGGCTAAACTGAAAAAACCTTAACTGCAACTTAAGCCCACATTAAACTTAAAACGTACCAAATAAAATGATGGCGGACCAAAATGATGACGGACCAGCATAAGCACTTCTGTACAAGGGTGTTCATTTACATATACTTCCGGCCCCGACAGAGATGGCTCGCTTCGCGTTCCTAGGAAACTATGCAGTTTTTTGTTTTTTTACGTGTTATTTCTTACATTAGTACCCCAGGTCATCTTAGGTTTCATTACATACAGTCGAGAAGAACTACTGAATATAAGATCAGCGTCAACTCACCATCAGTACCACCAAGAATATGACTTTCGCGAAGCGGATCCTGTGTTCTGCCTTTCACCCAGGACAACGGAATGGATCCCAGCCGGCGACCCAAAAAAACGACTCCGTAAAAGAGGGAAACGAGGCGGTCTTCTGGTCAGACTCCGGAGACGGGCACATCGTGCACCACTCCCTAGCATTCTTCTCGCCAATGTCCAGTCTCTTGACAACAAGGTTGATGAAATCCGAGCAAGGGTAGCATTCCAGAGGGACATCAGAGACTGTAACGTACTTTGCTTCACGGAAACATGGCTCACTGGAGAGACGCTATCAGAGTCGGTGCAGCCAGCGGGTTTCTCCACGCATCGAGCCGACAGAAACAAACATCTTTCTGGTAAGAAGAGGGGCGGGGGCATATGCCTTATGGCTAACGAGACGTGGTGTGATCACAGAAACATACAGGAACTCAAATCATTCTGTTCACCTGATTTAGAATTCCTCACAATCAAATGTCGACCGCATTATCTACCAAGAGAATTCTCTTCGATTATAATCACAGCCGTATATATTCCCCCCCAAGCAGACACATCGATGGCTCTGAACGAACTTTATTTGACTCTTTGCAAACTGGAATCCATACATCCTGAGGCTGCATTCATTGTAGTGGGGGATTTTAACAAGGCTAATCTGAAAACAAGACTCCCTAAATTGTATCAGCATATCGATTGCGCAACCAGGGCTGGCAAAACCTTGGATCATTGTTATTCTAACTTCCGCGATGCATATAAGGCCCTGCCCCGCCCTCCTTTCGGAAAAGCTGACCACGACTCCATTTTGCTGATCCCTGCCTACAGACAGAAACTAAAACAAGAAGCTCCCACGCTGAGGTCTGTCCAACGCTGGTCCGACCAAGCTGATTCCACACTCCAAGACTGCTTCCATCACGTGGACTGGGATATGTTTCGTATTGCGTCAGACAACAACATTGACGAATACGCTGATTCGGTGTGCGAGTTCATTAGAACGTGCGTTGAAGATGTCGTTCCATAGCAACGATTAAAACATTCCCAAACCAGAAACCGTGGATTGATGGCAGCATTCGCGTGAAACTGAAAGCGCGAACCACTGCTTTTAATCAGGGCAAGGTGACTGGTAACATGACCGAATACAAACAGTGCAGCTATTCCCTCCTCAAGGCTATCAAACAATCTCAATTCAACGGCTCAGACACAAGATGTATGTGGCAGGGTCTACAGTCAATCACGGACTACAAAAAGGAAACCAGCCCAGTCACAGACCAGGATGTCTTGCTCCCAGGCAGACTAAATAACTTTTTTGCCCGCTTTGAGGACAATACAGTGCCACTGACATGGCCTGCAACGAAAACATGCGGACTCTCCTTCACTGCAGCCGAGGTGAGTAAAACATTTAAACGTGTTAACCCTCGCAAGGCTGCAGGCCCAGACGGCATCCCCAGCCGCGCCCTCAGAGCATGCGCAGACCAGCTGGCTGGTGTGTTTACGGACATATTCAATCAATCCCTATACCAGTCTGCTGTTCCCACATGCTTCAAGAGGGCCAACATTGTTCCTGTTCCCAAGAAAGCTAAGGTAACTGAGCTAAACGACTACCGCCCCATAGCACTCACTTCCGTCATCATGAAGTGCTTTGAAAGACTAGTCAAGGAACATATCACCTCCACCCTACCTGACACCCTAGACCCACTCCAATTTGCTTACCGCCCAAATAGGTCCACAGACGATGCAATCTCAACCACACTGCACACTGCCCTAACCCATCTGGACAAGAGGAATACCTATGTGAGAATGCTGTTCATCGACTACAGCTCGGCATTTAACACCATAGTACCCTCCAAGCACGTCATCAAGCTCGAGACCCTGGGTCTCGACCCCGCCCTGTGCAACTGGGTACTGGACTTCCTGACGGGCCGCCCCCAGGTGGTGAGGTTAGGCAACAACATCTCCACCCCGCTGATCCTCAACACTGCGGCACCACAAGGGTGCGTTCTGAGTCCTCTCCTGTACTCCCTGTTCACCCACGACTGCGTGGCCACGCACGCCTCCAACTCAATCATCAAGTTTGCGGACGACACAACAGTGGTAGGCTTGATTACCAACAATGATGAGACGGCCTACAGGGAGGAGGTGAGGGCCCTCGGAGTGTGGTGTCAGGAAAATAACCTCACACTCAACGTCAACAAAACTAAGGAGATGATTGTGGACTTCAGGAAACAGCAGAGGGAACACCCCCCTATCCACATCGATGGAACAGTAGTGGAGAGGGTAGTAAGTTTTAAGTTCCTCGGCATACACATCACAGACAAATTGAATTGGTCCACTCACACAGACAGCATCGTGAAGAAGGTGCACCAGCGCCTCTTCAACCTCAGGAGGCTGAAGAAATTCGGCTTGTCACCAAAAGCAAAAACTTCTACAGATGCACAATCAAGAGCATCCTGGCGGATTGTATCACCGCCTGGTACGGAAACTGCTCCGCCCACAACCGTAAGGCTCTCCAGAGGGTAGTGAGGTCTGCACAACGCATCACCGGGGGCAAACTACCTGCCCTCCAGGACACCTACACCACCCGATGTTACAGGAAGGCCATAAAGATCATCAAGGACAACAACCACCCGAGCCACTGCCTGTTCACCCCACTATCATCCAGAAGGCGAGGTCAGTACAGGTGCATCAAAGCTGGGACCGAGAGACTGAAAAACAGCTTCTATCTCAAGGCCATCAGACTGTTAAACAGCAACCACTAACATTGAGTGGCTGCTGCCAACACACTGACTCAACTCCAGCCACTTTAATAATGGGAATTGATGGGAAATGATGTAAAATATATCACTAGCCACTTTAAACAATGCTACCTAATATAATGTTTACATACCCTACATTATTCATCTCATATGTATACGTATATACTGTACTCTATATCATCTACAGCATCCTTATGTAATACATGTATCACTAGCCACTTTAACTATGCCACTTTGTTTACATACTCATCTCATATGTATATACTGTACTCGATACCATCTACTGTATCTTGCCTATGCTGCTCTGTACCATCACTCATTCATACATCTTTATGTACATATTCTTTATCCCCTTACACTTGTGTATAAGACAGTAGTTTTGGAATTGTTAGTTAGATTACTTGTTGGTTATTACTGCATTGTCGGAACTAGAAGCACAAGCATTTCGCTACACTCGCATTAACATCTGCTAACCATGTGTTTGTGACAAATCAAATTTGATTTTGATTTGATTCCGAAAGAAACCAGTACTGCCACAAAAGTATACATTATGGGGACAGCTAAACAGTGCAGTCCCATTATTAACAACTCAGCGTGAATTGAGAGTCTCCTTTTGTAGGGGGAAGCCCCTCCATTAAGAACATACCAAACACACAAATCAAGCCATTACAAACATCAAAGCATACATTTTCCACTCAAGCTAAACATTTTATGAATTATCTTCATTGTACCTTTGCAATCGGTTTAGCAAAATTTAATATAGCACAATATATAACACATTTTTTTATAACCCCACCACTACTGATATGGTGTCTTCCAATCTGCCCATACACATGAACGCGCAATTCTGGACAGGCACTACAAAGCCAACACGATTGCCGTAGCTTGGGTCCTTATTCCAGCATACCCGGAAGCTACAGAGATGGAGAGAATGGAACAGAAACAAACAAAGCGCTCATCTAAAACATTGATAAGTACAATAAACGCCGCGTAAATTAAACATGAAAGCGTGTGTGTGTGTATTCTCTATACCATAACAAACTATAACTGAAGGGAGGTAAGAATGTGTGTAATGCATAAACTGAGATCGCTAGGTTAACCCACATTGCTTGACCCACATTGCTAACGGAGCTGAAAACGGAGCAGGGAGGGAGAGATTGTGTGTGTGGGTGTGTTTTATTTTACCAAAGGCTGCCCGCAGCCAGTGACGGACACGCTGGTGTCGTAGTAGGGGTTACAGACGTAAATATGAGTCACCTGTTCAGCAAGGCATTTGGGAAATGATAGGTTAAGCCTAAATAATTTGATATTCATAGTCATCCAATATTATTTAATGTGCAGTCTACATTATTCAATCAGTTGAGTGAGTTTGTAGGTCTGTCGTGGCCCTGTGAGTCGGTAAGAAAGTTATACTGGAAATCCCAAGGATGCTTGTTCGATTCCCACTGGGGCCACGAGTGATGCCCAAAGTTAAGGATCTAAATGCAAAAATATGATTCTGAGAATTTACTTTAAAAACATGAACTCACATTGGTTTGAATGGTGTCAGCAATTTTTATCCTGTATTATTTTGAACTTCACACAAATTTTGGTATTTAGAGTACTATATAGGTAAATATATTTGAACATAAGGCTAACCACATTTGCATATAGAACCTTATAGTCCCAAGCTCTCTATACAAAAACATGGATGGCCTCACTATTGTAAGTCGATTTGGATAAAAGCGTCTGCTAATCATTTATACATTAATATTAAGTAAGATTATATTGTTCTCTGTGGTGTACAGTAATGAAAGTTGTCCGGAGGTTTTGATCCAAGCATGCAGCAGAGTCTTTACCGCACAGCTGTGAAGCGAGGGACCATGATGTAATTTTGGTAAAGAGGTGAAGGAAGAATTGAATCTGAACTTTGTACATAATTGGCTACAGATCGTTGTGTTCTTCCCCCAGCTGCCTGCTTCCCTACTGTTCTCTACTCTATGGTTTTCCCCTAGTGGAATCTCTTTCATTACCACGTCCCTCCCACAAGCCTCGCTGCTCACTCCCTGGCGTGTTCATACATGTGCTAGCCTTAGTCTCCTGTCGCCCTCTCTTTTACTGTACTCTCACGCTCTTTTTTTCTGTTTTTAAAAGTACGATATTTCACACCCACACAAACACAACAGAAATCAAAACAAGATAGTTGAATGTTAATTATTAGTTCATTTCCAAGCTGTATTGGGAATAGAGGATACATCTGTTTTGTCTTTGACGGGTGTCTTTAAACTGACAAGTCAAATTTCATTAAAATATTGAGTGATTGCGCAACAGCTCAATCATAATGTCATATTGAAATGGAATTGTAAATACTGTATAGATTGACATATGATAACAATAAACCCTGATCTAACAGTGTACATAATCTGAAAAAAATCACAGAATGCAATTTATGACTGAAACGCATGAGTACTAATACCCATGTTGACAGCAGTTTTTCATTGTTTTTTTTCCAGCAGTTCCAGCAGATGATGATTGGCGTTTCCTCAGGGAAAGCTAGGAGGCTGTACAGTTATCTCCTGTGATGTCACTGTACTATACAACCTACTACCTCAACCTGTGGGGAACACTGCCTGCATGGGGGGCAGAACATTTTTTGTACCGCATTATACATTTGGGGGTGAGGGGTACAGGGGTGGGGGGGGGCATCAGTTTAGAATATGGCTGGGTAGATGGTGTGAGGTTGAAAGGCAGGGGATATGAGTACAGTTGGAGTTTGAGCTGGGGGTGTTAGCTGTGGTGAGTAGGGCAGGAGACTTGGTTTTTGAGATGAGATTTGGGATAAGGCTGTGGTGGGGGCGTAGCAAAAAGGGGTAAAGTGAGGATTAGGAATATGACAGGCTTGGGAATAGAGATGGAAATCTCATGCAGGAGCCCAATAGAGGTAGGACAACCTTATTGTACAAGTGCCATAAGGGTGGGGCTCCACTGGATGTTATCCTTTAACCATTTAACCTTTCACCTCAAGTACCTCTCTCCCCACCCTGCCTCTCCATAAGGTTATCACATATCGTCCTGATATGGTATTCCAATACCTTTCCTACAGCCTACCTGTACTGTATACTCCTATGTCAGAGAGGGGTGCTGTGATGGCCACACAGACACATACCTATAGACACGAGCTTGTGCGACCAGTCACCACAAGTTCGGATCTACGGGTTTGTGGCAGCTGGCAAGTTCTCTTCGGGGACTAAACAAGATGAGGAATAGTCTTGTCTAAACTAGGAAACATGTTAATGATAACGTTATCATTTATTATCCATTTTTGGGAGTCCTGTGTCTGACAGAGGACAATAAGGAAACAGAATACCAGAATGCCTCCTAAAGGTCATGCGTTATCATTTGAGAAAATGTGTCTCCTGTATAGTATATAATATAGTATACAACTGTCTCCTGTATAGTTCTATACTCTCTATATCCAATCTATCTGCTGGTCATCTAGGTAGTGAAAACCCACTGAAGGACACAGTCTTCGCGCACACAACATGGCGCTTCACCACACAAAACAACGAAACACAACACGACATGACACAACACAATATCAAAACATGACACAATCAATTGTCAGTAATAGAAAATGAAAGAATACCTCACTAACAAAAGAGCAACTCAAATTCTGCCAACATTGTTTAGGAATGTACACTTCCCCCAAACATATAAGCCCCCATGCCATCTTTGTAAGTTTTAAATCATCACTGTATGACTAATAAATCACTGTGTTTATTTCATGAAAATAACTCCAAATATGTTTTATTTATTTCCCTGAGCCTCCTTTGGCCCTTGAAATGATCATGTGGGTGTTAGGAAACTAATGTTAAGATATTTGTCTGATCATGTAGGTGTTAAGGTATTTACGTACACAGATTGGCTCACATAGTGACATAGTCACATAGTGACCTCATGATGGGGGCCAATACTTTTCATCCCACCTGAACAGGTTGAATTCCAGGATTTTTCTTCCCGACAAGCACATACACAAAAAGGGTATTATCATACTTTTTACAATTTCAGATTGTTATTTAGACCTCATAGTGTGGAAATCGAATCTAAAACAAATACAGGAAATCACGTATTTAAATGCAATACCCCTTTAAAATCTCATGGTAATTCCTCATTCATTTCTTGTCATTTGTTTGCACTTCGGCTTCAACAAAAAATGTACTACAGTGAAGGACAGTTGTTAGAATCATTTATACACAAATTGAAATTATATTTTAAAAAATCTATTTATTTAACTAGGTAAGAAATGTAGGAAAGCGCATGGAAACCTTGCCTGAATACAGGTTCAGACTAATATGATTGTGGTGTTTGACAATAAGATAATGGACCCATCCTTGAGTGTATATTGAGGTATCAAACTTTTGTCCCGAAAAAAAAAATATTAAAGCAAGATTTTATATTCTTTATCAATTGTAACCTTCAATAACAAGCCGAGGTTGATACACTGCACTACTATTCTGTTTGACAACTGAAGGAGACCTTCCAAATCTGTCCGTCTGAAATGTATTATATACCACTTGTCAGTTGAGAAAAGATTGAAGATCTCCTGTAATATGGCACAATGAAGTGGACAAGACACATGACTGTCATATGCGCTTGGCGTTGTATAACCCTTATAAATGACTCATATACTTTTGCCTCTCAATATCAAAATCTGAAAGGGAGGAGAGAATAGTACGTTGGTTATTACAATGCCTTATTGCATTTTCATGTTAGCGTATATTCATTATTTTCAAGAGGTAGCCAGGAAAGATCATTCAAGTGTCCACCATTTGGATCCGGGACAGACAATTAATATTTCATTTCAGATATGTCTGCCCATCTTCCTGATTTCTGAATTGTAATATAAAAATTGACCTGTACAGACTTTGCAAATACTATCTGTTACCACTTAAATGTCAGGGTGTGAGTACATTTGTTGAAGAAATACTGCAATGCAGAATTGCAACAAAACAACTAGTGAAAATGGATTTAAATCTGGCCATAGCTCTTATATAAAGACAATTTAATAACTGCTGTAGAGAAAGTCACCCCAGGGGATAGTGCAGAAGGTATAATTAAACAATGAATAAGACTAAGTTAAATGAAAGGTCACATGAATTAACAGTAAATCAATGAACTCAATGAGTTCTGCTGAGCCACCTTGTCACTCTAATCCCTACAGAAACACAGCACACCTCTTGGTTAAGGTGTGTAACAGAAATGATAGACTGTGACATTCAACTACAAATTAAAAAGGTCAATCAATTGTCAAAGCGAACTGGTAAATCATAACAAAACATGGCTCTGAAAGATATTTTTGATTTGAAAATGCAATGTTTCGTTTATGTACTTCACTACACTATCTTTCAGAACGATCACTCAAATATTTTTCACAAGCTGAGGGGGAATATACACGAGGGAGAGATTTAATTAGCTTTATTTATGTTACCGTACTTATCTCCGAGAAATATAGGAATTCACAATCACCCTTAAAAACAATATAGGTACTATAGGGTAAGGTCAGTTGAACATGAGAGAATGAGAGGTACAGAATCATAGGTCAAGTTTCGCACAATCATGACAAACCAAGACCAAGAGAGAAATTAATTGAGAAATTAATAGAAAAATACAGAAATACAAAAAGAGAAATGCCAACGTACTGGTGTGGTAATGGGTAGCCAATGGTGTGGGCTGGAGCCAACATGGTGTGGGAACCAAAAGGCTGGTCAGTCCTCGTCTCCTCGCCTGGCATCAAAATGGAGTCAGGCTTGGTGGACAGAGTAGGCCGGCTCTTTCAGTGAAAATACAGCAGGGACCTGGAACAACACACACATTAATTGTTACAACCACATTGTGAACAGAGCAAAGAGTCTGTCTGACCCCCTTAAACCAGACACACACACACATACACACACCCAGACACACACACACACATACAACACACAGTCACAAACACATCCCAACGTTAGTATACCCAAAAAAAAAGAGTTCAGAAACTACTAGCGAAAAAAGCCCAATAATAGCAGCATTGTTTAAAAAAACGAGAATATCGGCAAATCACCGGCTGAAATTGAAGCAAAGATACTGTCCCCCTCTTTCTTTCTTCTTTCTTTCACCCTCCTGTCCCGCTGTCCTATCCCCAATAACAGGGGTACAAAACCCAAACCCCCAAGATGGAGTTTGAAAAAATCTACGGCGAGCTAGAGACGAATGCAGACGGTGAGATGTGGTCGAGGAGGAGCTGTTGTAGCTGCTCAGGGCTGGCTACAGAGAAAGTGGAATTTGTGACCATGCAAAGGAAAGGGTGGTGTTTTCTTTTTTTTTTTGGCGCTGCTTCATTTTGCCTGTTGTTTTTTTTTATCCCAGCAGGGTCCTTGGCTGCGGTTCTGACTCTCCTTAGCTGTGCCAAAACGTTGGACGTTTCCTTTTGTTTTAAACTCCCCTGAATTGAATCGAACAAGGGGATGACAAAAAGATATCGCCTCGAACAGGCAGGGGAAAAATTGACCCATAAATGTTCAAAGCAGAGCGAAAGTTAGAGAGGAAAAGAGGAGGGAAAGAAAGAGACAGAGAGAGGAAAAAGCGAGTGTGAGAAAGTACAAGATCAAAAATAATAGAAGCTTAACAGAAGATTGAGGAGAGAAAAAAAACACATTTCGAAGGAAAAGTGAATACTGAAGAGGACTGCTTTTCGCACCGGACTTTTCTTTGCAAACATGTCTCCCATCTCTCCCCAAACGCGAGCAAGCCAGCTGCCTAGTGAGTCTCCTCACCTCTCCTCCGCCCTCTCCATAACAGAGCAGCCCTCGCCTCAGCCCCAGCCTTTCCAATCTACGCCACGTAGTGAGAGACATAGAGAGAGAGAGAGAGAGAGAGAGCAGCCACTTTTCTCTCCCCTTTCCAAAATGGCTGAGGGCCGGAGAGGGAGAGTAGCGCTTGTCACGAGAGGGCTGTCTCACCCCGCCTCACCCCTTCTCACCCTACTGAAACAGAGCAACTCTCTCTCTTAGTCTCCTTCCTCTCACACACCCTTTGTCCCATTCACTCACTGTCAGGCCAGAGCAATGGCGCACAGTTGTGTCGTCACCCCGTAGGAAGAAGCCTTGGTCAGCCTGGACCAGCCTGCCATGCAGGGAGGATGCTGCTAGTAGTGCCAGTAAGTGCCTGGCTGTATGATGATGCTCGAGTCTGGCAAAATATTATCTGCCTATCTGACACGCGGTCTGGCAGTTCCATCTAGCTAATCTCCTCCTGATGCAGTGATATGTATTTTCTGGCTGTCTGGTTTTGTGTCTCTGTCTGAATGTATGACCCATATCTTTAACCTTTTCAATACTATTCAGGATATGGAAATCACAGAGATTCTGGATCCAGAGGGAGTCATTTCAGTGTCGCACGTGCTAACACCTCATTTCCTCCCGATGTTTAGGGGGATATATTTACCAAGCTGATTATTTCAGATTTCAGCTGATACACATTTTCAACACACGACATTGACACAAAAAAATAGAAAAAAAATAGTATTAATAATATTTTCGCTTTCTCTCCATTTTGATTTGGCAGTCAATTTGTAGCTGCATGAAAACATGATAATTGCAGATTAGTAGGCTAGGTTATTGTTCATCCACATTTTGGACATTTTATCAATTATAAATGGTCCAGCATTTTAAATGACTACCTCAAGACCTTAAAAGTCCCATCTGTATACTGCTGTCAGCCAGCCCATCTCAGTCTATTGGAAGGTATCTTTATATGTCTGAATGTAGTAACAAAAATGTTCTGCCAAAGACCCTTGCATTGACAACTATTTTGCTTTGATGGAATTATTCCAAATTAATTGTGCTCCAGTCCTTACAATGAATAGGTCTGAATTTAAATCATATTTAATAGCAAAATGTATGTACCCTACCATACACAAACATTCTTTTGAACAGTACGCATGTGGCCTGGTCTAAAATAATAACATTAAAATGAATAGGAAAATAAAATGTATTTTTCTACATACACATACCCCTCCCCCTTCCATCCCACCAACACGTGAAATAACCTATTTTAAAGCAGTGTCAGGGAGAAGCTGTGTAAATAATAATGGGAACTCTCTCTGTCTCCCAGTCT
Organism: Oncorhynchus masou masou; assembly: GCF_036934945.1. Lineage (NCBI taxonomy): Eukaryota > Metazoa > Chordata > Actinopteri > Salmoniformes > Salmonidae > Oncorhynchus > Oncorhynchus masou. The sequence continues at coordinate 45,389,824 of NC_088223.1, read as the reverse complement.
GCCTGAGTCTGCTGTCTGATCCCTGCCAAGGATCTGCTGTCTCCTCTCTTCCACAGCCTCAGCCTCACACAGCCACCACTTGAATCTCAATGAACACATTTGGCTTTCAGGACACACATTGCCAAGTCCCCTGGCTGGCTGTCGCAGTGCCTAGACTAAGTCCCAAATGATACCCCATCCCCCAAAGGGCCCTGGTCAACAGTAGTGCACTATATAGGGTGAAATCTTGGAAGCCTAGTCTACGTGGAGAACTAAGGCCCCCTCTGGAGCAGCTGGGGGAACAAAGAGGAAGGCAGATGAGGAAGACATGGGCACAACCCCAGACTAAGGCCCCATACAGCAGCCCTAGAATGTGCCAGAACCCCCAGAGGACAAAGGCCAACACCCTTCTGGGGACAGGGGTGAGGAAGCAAGGGAGAGAGGGTGACAGACATACATGGGAGGCATAACCCCAGACACCACTGAAACCCAAGAACCCCAGAGAACCACCCAGAACCCACAGCGAACAAAGACTTAACACCCACCAGGACCCAGCCAGGGAGAGAAAGAGAGAGAAGTAGAAAAGAGAGGTCCGAGACCCAAAAGATCATAATCACTAGAAGCAATGCAATATACTGTAATATACTGTAATATATTGTCATATATTGTGCAATATATGAAATACCAGTGCTAACATGATAATGTAAAAATTGGACAGCAATAGTCCAAAATCCTTTACAACTTATGCTAACTGTCAATGGAAACCAGAGTGACTTACAGGAGCAATTAAGGTTAAGGGCCTTCCTCAAGGGCACATCAACATATTCTTCACCCAGTCAACTCGGTGATTCGAACCAGTGATCATTTGGTTACTGGCCCAATGCTTTTAACTACTAATACACATATATCATGTAAGAGCAGATAATGTACAGTGTAATGTGGAGCAATTATGCTGTTTCTTTAAAGCAGTCTTGCGTTCCTCTTACAGTTTTGTGTCCCAACTGGCACCCTATTCTCTATATAGTGCACTACTTTGGACTGATGTGTGCAGAGAGATTTATCTTTGTTTTCCAACATGTCTCTCTGGGCTCTGAACTCTTTGTTCTTTCCGGTAACTGATGAATCATGTCCACTGAGGCCCAGAAAGTGAACACACTGGTTACAACCACATAATAGAAAACAACAGCGTCACAAAGACAGACAGATGCACGAAGACTAACGAACCATCACTTAACCAGGGAGAGGACAGTCATAAAAAAAAAATATATATAGACTATATATATATAACAATATAACCACAACATCCAGAGATTCCAGAATTGAGAAAAAATTCAAACATTGTGAAACTATGACCAAAAAGTTAAGAATGGCTGGTCATGAGATGGCAAAGCTGTTAACTAGCTAGCTGCCTACTTAACAACCAAATGACACCAACATCTGTTTGTAGCGAAGCCAACATCCAGTCCTAGAAATCATGCTTGATTCTCTAACTTTTGTTCTGTTTCTTTCTTTTACCCCTCCCTCATGCCCTCTCTAGCTTCTTCCGTTGCTTGCCATATTATCCAAAAGTCTAGCGCTCTTAACAGAAAAGTGATGAGAGAAGACAGACAGACAAAGGAGGAGAGGGCGGTAGAAAGTCAGTAAAGGGATAACACAGCTGCTCAACAACTTTGTTCCCTAATAGTCTCATCTCATCTTCTCTCTCTTTGCATGGTGATCTCATTTACTGCCTCTCCTACAGACAGACACTCTTGGAGCATTGTTTCCTGTAGCTGAGATACCATCTTGGAGCACTGTACTCGATGTAGCGAAGACTGGGTTGATTTCATCTTGGGAGTACTACAAGGATAATGTTGTGTCTCCTTTAAGTTGGTGGCAGCTCATTTGTCAATAGTTTTAGTGTTTCAAAGCACTTCATTTTAATAGTGGCTATGACTGCAGACTGGGATAGAGAAGTCAACTTACTGACTGACTGAGATCAGGTGTTTCAGTTTAGACCAAATTAAAGATGTAAAGGCTTATGTGTTTGATACGGACCTTAAAACCTGTTAAACTCTGAACGATTGTTTTGGGCCCTGTACTAGGCCCAGCAAGTTTTGGGAGGTACACCCTAAAAAAATGTTGGGTCAGAAAATAGAAAGTGATATACACTGAACAAAAATAAAAATGCAACATGCAACAATTTCAAAGATTTTACTGAGTTACAGTTCATATAAGGAAATCAGTTAATTGAAATAAGTTTATTAGGCCCTGATCTATGGATTTCACATGACTGGGAATACAGATACACATCTGTTGGTCACAGATACACTACATGACTAAAAGTATGTGAACACCTGCTCAATGAACATCTCATTCCAAAATCATGGGTATTAATATGGAGTTGGTCCCCCCCTTTCCTGCTATAACAGCCTCCACTCTTCTGGGAAGGCTTTCCGTTAGATGTTGGAACATTGCTCCGGGGAATTGTTTTCATTCAGCCACAAGAGCATTAGTTAGGTCGGGCACTGATGTTGGGCGATTAGATCTGGCTCACAGTTGGCGTTCCAATTAATCCCAAAGGTGTTCGATGGGGTTAATGTCAGGGCTCTGTGCAGGCCAGTCATGTTCTTCCAAACCAATCTCAACAAACCATTTCTAAATGGACCTCACTTGTGCACAGGGGTATTGTGATGCTGAAACAGGTAAGGGCCTTCCCCAAACTGTTGCTACAAAGTTGGAAGCACAGACTCATCTAGAATGCCATTGTATGCTGTATGTAGCGTTAATATTTCCCTTCAATGGAACTAAAGGGTCTAACCCAAACCATGAAAACAGCCCAAGACCATTATTCCTCCTCCACCAAACATTACAGTTGGCACTATGCATTTGGGCAGGTAGAGTTCTCCTGGCATTCGCCAAACCCAGATTCTTCCTTCAGACTGCCAGAATGGGAAGCTTGATTCATCACTTCAGAGAATGCATTTCCACTGCTCCAGAGTCCAATGGCAGTAAGCTTTACACCGCTCAGGCCGACACTTGGCAATGTGCATGTTGATCCTAGACTTGTGTGTGGCTGCTCGACCATGGCAATCCATTTCATGAAGCTCCCGACGGACAGTTTGGACCTCTGTAGTGAGTGTTGCAACCGAGGACAGAATATTTCAGCACTTGGCTGTTCCGTTCAGTGAATATGTGTGGCCTGCCACTTCTCGGCTGAGCCGCCGTTGCTCCTAGATGTTTCCACTTCAAAATAACAGCACTTACAGTTGACCGGGGCAGCTCTAGCAGGGCATAAATTTGACAAACTGATTTGTTGGAACGGTGGCATCCTATGAAGGTGCCACATTGAAAGCCACTGAGCTCATCAATAAGGCCATTCTACTGCCAGTGTTTGTCTATGGAGATTGCATAGCTGTGTGCTCGATTTTATACACCTTTATAAATGAGAACTTGTTCTCAACTTGCCTACCTGGTTAAATAAAGGTTACATTTTATTTTTTTTATAACAAAAACAAATCTCATTCGTATAGAGTTGATCAGGCTGTTGTTTGTGGAATGTTGTCCCACTCTTCTTCAATGGCTGTGCAAAGTTATTGGATGTTGGCGGGAACTGGAACACTCTGTTGTACATGTTGATCCAGAGCATCCCAAACATGCCCAATGGGGGACATATCTGGTGAGTATGCAGGCCATGGAAGAACTGGGACATTTTCATCTTTCAGAAATTGTGTACAGAACCTTACAACATGGGGCTGTGCATTATCATACTGAAACATGAGGTGATGGAGACGGAGGAATAGCACGACAATGGGCCTCAGGATCTCGTCATGGTATCACTGTGGCTTGAAATTGCCATCGATAAAATGCAATTGTGTTTGAAGTCTGTAGCTTATGCCTGCCCATACCATAACCCCAACGCCACATTGGGACAGCCTGTTCACAACGTTGACATCAGCAAACCGCTCACCCACACAACGCCATACACGACCCTGTCTGACATCTGCCCGGGATAGTTAAAACCGTGATTCATCCGTGAAGAGCACACTTCTCCTGCATGCCAGTGGCCATCGAAGGTAAGCATGTGCCCACTGAAGTATGTTACGACGGTCAGGTCACGACGGCCAAACTGCGGTCAGGTCAAGGCCCTGGTGAAGACGAAGAAAATGCTGATGAGCTTCCCCGAGATGGTTTCTGACAGTTTGTGCAGAAATTCTTCAGTTGTGCAAACCCACAGTTTCATCAGCTGCACGGGTGGCTCATCTCAGATGATCCTGCACGTGAAGAAGCCGGATGTGGAGGTCCTGAGCTGACGTGGTTACACATGGTCTGCAGTTGTGAGGCCGGTTGGACGTTCTGCCATATTCCTTTTGATGCCCTGGAAGCTGGTGTTTGGAGGATATATTGCCACTGGAAATACCAGCTTCTATGGCTTTATCACTTTTATACAACGGTTATCAACATATTCAAATAGTGATTGACATATTTTCATAAAAGTTGTTTTTATTAATTTATTTGTACTATTTCATCCTTCCAGAAGATATAGTCCCGACACAAATCTAGAGTTGCTACCCAAGCCGGCTGGTCATTCAGTCTTTTTGTTCTGTATCTATGGACGCGACCAGTTGTGGAAGCAGTACACAATTGTCATACTTGAGTAAAAGTAAAGATACCTTAATAGAAAATTACTCAAGTAAAAGTGAAAGTCACCCAGTAACATACTACTTCAGTAAAAGTCTAAAAGTATTTGGTTTAAAATATACATAAATATCAAAAGTACATGTAATTGCTAAAATATAGTATTGAAAGTAAAATTATAAATCATTTAAATTTCCCTATATTAAAGCAAACCAGACTGCACCATTTTTTTGTTTTTTTATTCATGGATTGCTGGGGGCACACTCCAACACATAATTTACGAACAAAACATTTGTGTTTAGTGAGTCCGCCAGCTCAGAGGCAATAGGAATGATCAGGGATGTTCTCTTGATAAGTGCATGAATTTGAAAATGTTCATGTCCTGCTAGCCATTCAAAATGTCACGAGTACTTTTAGGTGTCAGGAAAAATGCATTGAGTAAAAAGTGCATTATTTATTTAGGAATGTACTGAAGTAAAAGTAGTCAAAAATATAAATAGTAAAGTAGAGTACAGATACCCAAAAAAACTACTCAAGTAGTACTTGAAAGTATTTTTACCTAGGTGCTTCACACCACTGGACGCAACCCAGTCGTTCTGACTAAATGCTCCAACTATGGCTAACTTACAGTCACGTCAAAAAGTGCAGCTAAGAATAACAGCAAGGTAGCCGCATTTGCATTTGTTTCTGCTGTTTTCTAGTGACATTTATTTTGATACATCCATGACAATGAGCTAATGAGGCTCGATTTCACCTGGCATGTAAAATGTGCTCACTCATCAGGACACTGTTGTTTAGAGGAGCTAGCCAACAACACAGCTAAAACAATCACTTCAAACTGAAGCTGGAAAGACTGCTAACGATCCATAAAAATTATGCCAGCTGATTCATGATTTCGACTGGCTGTGAAACGCAGCCTGCCTGCCTGCTTGTCTGGTCCCGACTCCAGACACATTCATTACTATGGGACAGCTGGAGATCGAATTTCAATATTGAAACAATGTTGTAAATGTTGGAGAGACAGACAGCAAGGTTTATACAAATCTCAGCTGTTGAAAACTAAATGTTAGTCTAAAAAAAATGTGAGAAAATGTCTTGATGCTTTTTATAGTGGAGATTAGGTTTATATAGTGCCTGGCTGGGCTGATGAGACAGTGGATTGCGCAGTCAGATGGAACAGAGTTAAACAGACATTTTAACATCATAGATTTAGCCAGTGGCAACTTGTGGAGTAGACACCGGCTGGAATGCGGTTTTAACCAATCAGGACTAGACCCACCCGTTGTATAAAAAATTACGTTGTGAAGGTGGCTTATGGTAGAGAAAGGAACATTCAATTATCTGACGACAGCTCTGTTGGACATTCCTGCAGTCAGCATGCCAATTGCACAAAACCTTAACACTTGAGACATCTGTGGCAATGTAATGTGTGACAAAAATGTGCACCTGTGTAATGATCATGCTGTTTAATCACCTTCTTGATATGTCACACCTATCAGGTGGATGGATTCTCTTGGCAAAGGAGAAATGCTCATTAACAGGGATGTAAACAAATTTGTGCACAAAACTTGAGATAAATAAGCTCTTTGTGCGTATGAACCATTTCTGGGATGCTTTATTTCAGCTCATGAAACATGGGACCAACAATTTACATGTTGTTTTTATATTTTTATTCAGTGAATCATTTGAAAGCTATAGCCCTTGTCTTTTTGGAAATGTCAATACGAATCTTCTGTAGTAGTCACATTGAGCCAGGGGTGAGAGAGGAAGAGAGGGAGATCTAAAGGTTGTAAGAAAGGGGGACCTAATTACTATATTAATCTGTTTGTAATTTCTATTCATCTTCAGGAACTTTTGCCTTGGTGTTAATCACCCTGAAAACAATGCCGCTGCTCCAGCCAAGAGTACAGCAATATTAACACATCATATCTCACATGACAGGCAGACAGGGAGAGGAGAGAGAGAGAGGGTAGATAGAGAATGAGAGAAGAGAGAAAGAGCGTGTGTGAGAGAGACAGAGAGAGAGAGAGAGAGAGAGAGAGAGAGAGAGAGAGAAAGAGAGACAGTCATATGGAGAGCAAGAGAGAGTGAGAGAGTGTGAGAGAAAGATAGATGAAGAGGGAGAGAAGAAGATAGAGATAGCCTGCCTATGAAGCTGTGAGGGGAACGCCAAGCCCCGATGAAGAAATGCAGGGATTTGCAGTGAAATTAAACTGACTAATGCCATTAATCTACCCAATTGAGCAGCTCCACTGGGAGAGGGGGAGAGGGAAAGGGGGAAGGGAGAGGGAGAGAGAAGAGAGAGGAGAGGGGGAGGATGATAGTAAGGAACAGAAAAGGGATGGAGGAGGTGGGGGTGCCTGGGACTTGCAGAGAATTGCATTTCTCTTTCATGGGATGCCAGTTCTGACAGTGTTCTGAGACTAATAGTAAACATTAAACACACAGACAATGTCAAGAGAATAACAATGTTTGAAATCGTATATTATTAGCAGTTTAAAAAAAATGTAGCTTAACATTTCAAAGGTTACATAAAGCTACGTATTTACAGTGTTGTGACAATGTACAAATATTAGAGTGTATGAATGACGGGGTGGAAATAAATAGGCAGATAAACACTGGTTATATTTACATTGGTGTTTCTGATCCAATGGTTGACCTTTTCTTTTGGCAGCAGGTCAGAAATGTTGCTGCTGGGATTACACACTGAGGTATTTTGCCTAACAGATATGGGAGTTTGTCAAAGTTTGATTTGCGTTCAAATTCATTGTGGGTTTGTGTAATTTGAGGGAAATTTGTGTCTCTTACAGTATATGGTCATACATTTGGCAGGAGGTTAGAATGTGCATGTCGGTTTCCATTTCATTTTGTGGGCAGTGGACACATATCTTGTATTCTCCTGAGAGCCAGGTATGCCTATGGCAACCTCTCTAAATATCAAGGCTATGCTCACTGAGTTTGTACATAGTCAAGGCTTTTCTTAGTTTTGGGTCAAAACAAGGGCCTTCTTTTGTAGGCCCTAGTTGGTTGGGAACAGAAGCACCAGATCATCTGCAAACAGTAGACATTTAATGTCAGTCTGGTAGGGTGAGGCCGGTTTCTGCAGACTGTTCTGTTCGTTGATAGAAATGTTTTAAGAGGGTGGGGCTCAAGTTAAATCCTTGTCTCAACCCCCAGTCCGAGGAAAGTCATCTCTGTGTTTATGCCAATTTTGACCGCACACTTATTGTTTGTGTGCATTGATTTTATAATATCATAGGTTTTCCCCCCAACACCGCTTTCCATCAGTTTATACAGCAGGCCATCATACCAAATTGATTCAACAGCTTTTTTTAAATCAACAAAGCATGAGAAGCCCATTTGACATTTGCTCAGGACATTGTTATCATTGTGGAAATGTTGGAGTCTGCAGAGTTACTGTGCACAGATTCATTGGTAATTATTGGGGTGAAATTTGTGTCCACTTTTGTGGATTGAGGGGATCAGAACTTGGTTCCAAATATTGGGGAAGATACCAGCACTGAGCATAATACAGAAGTTTGTGGTCTGTATATTTTAACATTTCATTTGGGGTACCATCAACACCACAGGCCTTTTGTGTTTGAAGGGTTTATATTTTGTCCTGTTTTCCTTCTTTGATTTTGAATGTTAAGACCCATTTCTGAATTTTAAAAAAATATTAAAAAAAATATTTGATGAAACATTGAATTTGGCCTTACTGCTATTAGTTGATAGAAACACTTTTTCCATATATTGTTACATTACAGCCTTATTCTGAAATGGATTAAAAAAAATAAAATCCTCAGCAATGTACATACAATACCCCATAATGAGCAAGTGTAATTATTTACATAGGAATTCAGACCTTTGAGACGCAATGAGACTCGAAATTTAGCTCAGGTGCATTCTGTTTCCATTGTACATCCTTGATATATGCAATTGACTGGACATGATTTGGAAAGGCACACACCTGTTTATTTAAGGTTCCACAGTTGACAGTGGATGTCAGAGCAAAAACCAGGCTATGAGGTTGAAGGAATTGTCCGTAGAGATCCAAGACAGGATTGTGTCGAGGCACAGATCTGGGGAAGGGTACTGCACATTTCTGCAGCATTGAAGGTCCCCAAGAACACAGTGGCCGCCATCATTCTTGGAAGAAGTTTGGAACCATCTAGACTCTTCCTCTTCTCCGGCTAAACTGAGCAATCGGGGGATAATGGCCTTGGTCAGTGAGATGACCAAGAACCGGATGATCACTTTGACAGAGCTCCTCTGTGGAGATGGGAGAAACTTCCAGAAGGACCAATCAGGCCTTTATTTCAGATTGGCCAGACGAAAGTCACTCCTCAGTAAAAGGCACATGACAGCCCACTTGGAGTTTGCCAAAACCAACATTAAACTCTTTGGCCTGAAAGCCAAGCGTCACGTCTGGAGGAAACCTGGCACATACCCTATGCTGAAGCATGGTGGTGGCAGCATCATGATGTGGGGATATTTTTCAGCGGCATGGACTGGGAGACTGGTCAGGATCGAGGCAAAGATAAACAGAGCAAAGTACAGAGAGATCCTTGATGAAAACCTGCTCCAGAACTCTCAGGACCTCAGACTGGTGGCGAAGGTTCACCTTCCAACAGGACAATGACCCTAAGCACACAGCCAAGAGAAAGCAGGAGTGGCTTTGGGACAAGTCTCTGAATATCCTTGAGTGGCCCAGCAACAGCCCGGACTTGAACCCGATCAAGCATTTCTGGAGAGACCTGAAAATAGATGTGCAGCAACACTCCCCATCCAACCTGCAAAGAAGAATGGGAGAAACTCCCCAAATACAGCTGTGTCAAGCTTGTAGCATCATTCCGAAGAAGACTGCATGCTGTAATCTCTGCCAATGGTGCTTCAACAAAGTTCTGAATAAAGGGTCTGAATACTTATGTAAATGTTACGTTTTAGTTTTATTAATTTGCAAAAATATATTACAAACTGTTTTTGCTTTGTCATTATGGGGTATTGTGTGTAGATTGATGAAAATAGTTTTTTTGTTATACATTCTGGAATAAGACGAACTAAATAAGATATGGTACCAATTAAAAGTTTGAACACATCTACTCATTCAATGATTTTTCTTTATTTCTACTATTTTCTACATTGTAGAATAATAGTGAAGACATCAAAATGATCAAATAACATATATGGAATAATGTAGTAACCAAAAAAGTGAAAAACAAATCAAAATATGTTTTATATTATAGATTCTTCAAAGTACCCACCCTTTACCTTGCATACTCTTGGCATTATCTCAACCAGCTTCACCTGAAATGCTTTTCCAACAGTCTTGAAGGAGTTCCCATATATGCTGAGCACTTGTTGGCTGCTTTTCCTTCACTCTCCGGTCCAAATCTTCCCAAACCATCTCAATCTTTGCAGCAATTCGACCATGAATTCCTGATTCACGCAGTCTCCTGTGAACAGTTGATGTTGAGATGTGTCTGTTACTTGAACTCTGTGAAGCATTTATTTGGTCTGCAATCTGAAGTGCAGTTAACTCTAACTCTGGATTTTCCTTTCCTGTGGCGATCCTCATGAGAGCCAGTTTCATCATAGCGCATGATGGTTTTTGCGACTGCACTTGAAAAAACTTTCAAAGTTTCGGATATTTTCCGGACTGACCGTCGTGTCTTAAAGTAATGATTGACTGTCATTTCTCTTTGCTTATTTGAGCTGTTCTTGCCATAATATGGACTTGGTCTTTTACCACATAGGGCTATCTTCTGTATACAACCCCTACCTGCACCATGCTTCTACACCTGCATTGCTTGATGTTTGGGATTTTAGGCTGGGTTTCTGTACTGCACTTTGACATCAGCTGATGTAAGAAGGGCTTCATAAATACATTTGACTGCTTGACTGATTGATACCTTTTCTCATCACAACTGATTGGCAAAAAAGCATTAAGAAGGAAAGAATGTCAAGAAATTTATTTTTTCAAGGCAGACCTGTTAATTGAAATGCATTCCAGGTGACTACATCATGAAGCCGTTTGAGATAATTGCCAAGCATGTGCAAAGCTGTCATCAAGGCAAAGGGCGGATCCTCTGAAGAATCTCAAATATAAAATATGTTTTGATTTGTTTAACACTTTTTTGGTTAATACATGATTCCATATGTGCTATTTCATAGTTTTGATGTCTTCACTATTATTGAGTAGGTGTCCAAACTTGGTATTATATACAAAAATACAAAAACAAAAACAAAAAACAAAAACACAGTCATTGGAAGCCAAAATAAAACGTCCCAAATCACCTAGAGAAAATATGTGTTTGTGAGTGTCTCACCGTTCCATAGACGGGTCATTTTAGCGTGTATTCAAAACTGTTCGGACGCTAAAGACATACATTGGCAGATTGGAGGTACCAACTTCACACAAGTCCCGTGACATCGTACAGATGCAACAGACGTTTTTGTGAGAAAATCGATTTTTGCAAAGTTTCATAGTATGACAAACACGCTGTAGCAGTGATCTGCTCCACCGCAGATCCGGAAGGCCGCAATTGAGACGCAGCCCATGCCTAAATACCAAACTCAGCAAAAAAAGAAACATCCATTTTTCAGGACCCTGTCTTTCAAAGATAATTAGTAACAATCCAACTAACTTCACAGATCTTCATTGTAAAGGGATTAAACACTGTTTCCCATGCTAGTTCAATAAACCATAAACAATTAATTAACATACACCTGTCGAACGGTCGTTAAGACACTAACAGCTTACAGACGGTAGGCAATTAAGGTCAGTTATGAAAATTTAGGACACTAAAGAGACCTTTCTACTGACTCTGAAAAACACAAAAAGAAAGATGCCCAGGGTCCCTGCTCATCTGCGTGAATGTGCCTTAGGCATGCTGCAAGAAGGCATGAGGACTGCAGATGTGGCCAGGGCAATAAATTGCAATGTCCGTACTGTGAGATGCCTAAGACAGCCCTACTGTAATGGCTGTTGGTGGACGGTGAGGACCAAGGTGCAGCGTGGTACGTGTTCATCCTCTTATTAATGGAATTGAACACTGATTAACAAAACAACAACGAGAACAACCGAAACAGTTCTGTCTGGTGCAGACACAAAAACAGAAAGCAACTACCCACCCCACACAGGTGATAAAAGGCTACCTACGTATGGTTCTCAATCAGAGACAACGATAGACAGCTGTCCCTGATTGAGAACCACACCCAGCCAAACAACACAGAAATCCAAAACATAGAAAATAAACATAGAATGCCCACCCCAGTCAAATAACATTTAAAAAAAACATACCGTGGCCTAACCAAAATAGAGAATAAAAACCTCTCTATGGCCAGGGTGTGACAGCTACAAGGAGACAGGATGGACAGCTGATCGCCCTCGCAGTGGCAGACCACGTGTAACAACACCTGCACAGGATCGGTACATTCGAAAATCACACCTGCGGGACAGGTGCAGGATGACAGCATCAAATGTCCGAGTTACACCAGAAACGCACAATCCCTCCATCAGTGCGCAGACTGTCTGCGTTATGCTGAGAGAGGCTGGACTGAGGGCCTGTAGGCCTGTTGTAGGTCCTCACCAGACATCACCGGCAACAATGTCGCCTATGGGCACAAATCCACCGTCACTGGACCAGACAGGCCTGACAGAAAGTGCTCTTCATTGAGTCGCGGTTTTGTCTCACCGGGGGTGATGGTCGGATTCGCGTTTATCGTTGAAGGAATGAGCGATACACCGAAGCCTGTACTCTGGAGCAGGATGGAGCGGAGGTGGAGGGTCTGACAGAGGTGGAGGGTCTGTCATGGTCTGGGGCGGTATGTCACAGGGACTGAGCTTGTTGTCATTGCAATCTCAACGGTGTGCGTTACAGGGAAGACAACCCTCCTCCCTCATGTGGTACCCTTCCTGCAGGCTCATCCTGACATGACCCTCCAGCATGACAATGCCACGAGCCGTACCATGATTTCCTGTAAAACAGGAATGTCAGTGTTCTGCCATGTTCTCCGAAAAGCCCGAATCTCAATCCCATTGAGCACGTCTGGGAATTGTTAGTTTGGAGGGTGAGGGTTATGACCATTCCTCCAGAAATGTCCGGGAACTTGCAGGAGCCTTGGTGGAAGAGTGGGGTAACATCTCACAGCAAGAACTGTCAAATCTGGTGCAGTCCATGAGGAGGAGATGCAGCTGGTGGCCACACCAGATACTGCCTGTTACATTTAATTTTGACCCCCTCTTTGTTCAGGGACACATTATTCCATTTCTGTTAGTCACATGTCTGTAGAACTTGTTCAGCTTATGTCTCAGTTGCTGAATCTTGTTATGTTCATACAAATATTTACACATGTTAAGTTTGCTGAAAATAAACGCAGTTGACAGTGATAGGACATTTATTTTTTTGCTGAGTTATGGTAGTATCTCTAGCTTAAACAGACAGATATATATGGGACATGTTTTATTGTGCTAATTCGATTTCTGCAGGGGCACGGACCTCGACTCTAGGGGGGTTTAATTAGTTGATTCTAAGTTTAGTAAACTGAAATGTATGTTTTTTTTCTCTTGGTTCTTTGTTATATGGCCAAAAAGTTTGGAGAGGTGGTTTATCCATACATCTCTATTTTGGACAGCTAGCTCTTCGTGTTGTTGTTTGTTCAGTATTTTCCCATTTTCCCAGAAGTGACATTATTCTATGAATTTTTTTATTTACATCAAGCTTTTTTCTGACATGGTGTTCCTTCTTTTTTCTTCATTTATTTCTGAAGTGTTTTAGTGTTACCCCATATTAAAGGTGTATATTTAGGTTTTCTGGGTCACTGTGGTGTTGGCTAGATAAGTTTATAAATGTCTTTCTTAGGTTTTTGCATTCTTCATCAAACCATTTCTAATTGCTGTCAACATTCTTAGGTTTTCAGCTTGATATGTTAGCTGATATGTCAAATATACTGTTCAGGCTTTCTTCTGCTAAGTTTACACCTTTTTGAAAAATGTTGTCCAGGAAGTTGTCTAGGAGGGATTGGATTTGTTTTTGGACAATTGTTCTATGGTAAATTTCAACACTATCTTCCTTCCCATCTATAGCATTTCTTAATAGCATGCAGTTTGTTGGACTTAGATGCCTCATGGTAGAGTATTTCTCTTTTCAAGTAGGCTGTGATATAAAATGGCTGACTGTGAATGCTCCGAGACTATGGGTTGAAGTTGTATTAAAGTAGTTTATAGTTCTGCTGCCAAGAGATGAGCTGTACAGTTGGCGGTACCTACCGTAGGATTCTCCTCGAAGCTTACCAATGACTATCTACAGACCAAGCGTGTGAAAGAGGTGCAGGAGTTGCGACCCATTTTTGTTGGTTATGTTGTTGTAGGTGTGTCTAGGGGAGCATATGGGGGAGGGAATGCTGGCCCCTCCAGGTAGGTGTTGGTCCCCCTGTGTGCTGAGGGTGTCCAGTTCTTGTCCAGTTCTGACGTTTAGGTCACCACAGACTAGTATATGTCCCTGGGCCTGGAAATGGTTGAAAACCCCCTCTAGGTTGGAGAAACTGTATGGGATTCTATATGGGGGATATGCTGTACGTAGCACACAGGAGGATATTTTTCTCTGTAATTTCCTTATTTATTTCTCATCAGATGTAAAATGCTCCTGATTGAATTAATTAGTAGAGTGGGTTAGGTCTGATCTATACCAAATTAGCATACCCCCTGAGTTTCACTCCTGGTAGTTTGGTGGATGGGACTACCAGCTCTCCATAACCTAGAGGGGAACCAGTGGGACCATCTCCTCTATAGAATAACAATGTCTGTATTTCAGAAAAGGGTTGGAATCAAAGTTATTTTTAATTCAAAACCATTTATTTTTTTGTTCCGTTCCACTGAACCCGACCAGCAAAATAAAGTTCTCAACCGGTTCGGACCTTTTCTTTTCTGTTCCTTATTAAACCTCTGAAATCATGTATTTTTTAAAAACATTTAGCTCGACATGAAATTACTTCAGCAATCAGTGTGGATAGGGCAGCTTGCTAAGGAGCAGGTACGTGATTTAATCTGTATACGGAAGTTGTTAAGAGCAAATTGTATCTTGCCATAACAGTATGACTTAACTATAATGAAAGACAAACACACAAACTATTCTGCCAGTCACAGTGTTTGGTGCAACAAGTTATCTAGCTAGCTAACAAGCTTGTGTGTGCCGAACAGCACAATAATTAAAAACACATCTTACCTCTTTGTAGTTAATAAATGCAATGTTAAATGTTGTAACTATAGTATCTGTAACTAACATTAAAAAAGTGAATGCATTATTCTCCAAATGTAATGTTGTCAGTAGGATACAGTAAACTATGCTTCAGAGGGGAGGGGCAGGTAGTCTACACACACACACACACACACACACACTGGCAAATATTTCCAGCTGCCAGGCAAAAACTGGAAGAAGTTTCTGAGTGACAGAGTTGGAGACAGAGTTAGGAGCTTCGTTGCGATTTTTGTGGGACTGGATACAATTGCCTGGAACATAAAATAATGTTATTAACCGGTTTCAATACTTGTAAAATAGCAGTTCTCTTCTGGAACAGCATAGATCACTTTTGTTTCCGGTTTGGGTTCCGTTCCTCAAAAAAAAAAAAAAAATCTCTCTGGTGCAGGCTCCACACTGGAGCATGTATATGGGGGGCTGATTATTAACTGTTTGGGGGACTGTGTGGGGCATCAGGGGGAGGAGGGGGGCTTGGTTCTAACTTTTTAGGTCTGTTATAATGAAGTAAAGTTTAGTGGTTTTTATTAAAGTTATTTTTTGTAATAAAATAAAAATTCTCTCTCGTCTGTTTGTCCCTACCATCGTCCCCCCCCTTTCGCTTCTCCCCTCGTCTCTCTCTCTCTGTTTCATTTTGAACCCTGCGATGGTAGACAGGGATGGAGAAAGTAGGGAGAGAAAGCAGAAAGAGAGGGGTAGCTCCATGGTTACCTGGCATTGGGCCATCTCATTACATCGCCAATTGATTCTGGCCTGCCGCCACATCCGTTCACCCTACCTCCCCCTGAACCCCCAAACCCCCACCTGCCAGCCAGCCAGCCACCTTCCCATCATGCACCTTGCTCAGACTGTTTGCAGTGCAGGAGGAATTCAGAGCACACACAAACATACCAAACAACACACACAAAAACACAGCTTTACTTTACAGAGACACTAACCTGCCTCAATCACAGTCCCAAAAAGCTCAGAATCCAAAGAACAGGCAAACAAACACAAATATACGGAGAGCAACTTTTTGCCAAACGAGTGATAAAACCAGTTGCACCCCCCAAAATGTCATACATCACCACATTGTTTACAGAGGTGTCAGAGGCAACTGGTAACATCTCCCGTTGATCTAAGAAGGAGCTAAACAGATGTGATACAGAATGCCATGAAGATCCTAAAATTTCAAGCAGATAAGCCTCTTACAGAATGAACCAACAGCAGGGTACTTGCATCCTAGAGATAACAGTCCATTGAAAAGCTTTAGCAGCCAATGGATCACTGTGTACACACCTAAAAAATGCAGGTACTACTACTGCTATTGATAATAAATAATAATAATAATATATGTCATTTAGCAGACATTTTTGTCCAAAGACACTCAGATGTGGTATCTTAATTTGATCACTCTGTGTTGTTGCATAGAATGGTCCAGCGCCGCGGGAAATTCGAATGATCCTCATGATTTACATAAACTCACTGAAAACCTGCAGTTCTCTCTCCCACACCTAAACCTTACGCCTACTATAGCATATCAAAATGAATTTCCATTCTAAATTATCACTTTGAAGGACCCATTTTGTAGAACCCTCTGTGGAAATGGTCCTACATGGAACCCAAAAGGGTTCTATATGGAACCAAAAAGGGTTCTTCCTGGAACCAAAAAGGATTATCCTATGGGGACAGTCAAAGAACCCTTTTGGGGGGGTGGGGGAGATTCTAAGAGTGTACGCAACCAAGACGCTTGGGAGTGAAAGGATTCTCTGCTTTAACTTACACAAAAACCTTGTGAAAAAAATCCAGTTCCATAAGCTGTACAACACATCGCATGTACTGTTAGACACTGCATTATCTCTCGTGGACAGACATGTAACATAACTGGTATTGTAGCATCTGTCAACGGACAGTGGGATGCGATGGCAAAACAACGACCCGGTACGCAGGATCATCTGGACAGATCACGATTTCACAGGTGTTCGCATATTTCGAATTTCGTAAGGGGGAAGGGACATTTGGCCCTTAGAACTGTGCAATTTGTAAAGAGAGGTGGGTGGAGTTACCGCTCTACTTCCGCTCCTCGTTCTAGTATCTTTTCTATCAGGTCTGCCCCCCAGAACTTAACCGAGTATCTGATGGAATTACGCAATAGTTCAGTTCTGGGTTTGGGAGAATGGACACTGCATGGACTGAATGGATTGTTAGTAGACAGAGAGAGCTCAAATAAGAACCAGGCCATTCTTCAAACACAGCTTTTTTTTGCAAGCCAACAGAACCAATCACAGGCCAGCCAATGTATCATGTGACACATATCTTGCCTTGTCACAGACTTCCAGTAGTGACTGAGTTAGTTCGTGGAAGTCTGTGTTCTGTTTCATGCTCTGTTCTGTTTCGCCCCACCATTCAGTGCTACATGTGACACGTGTGCTTTGCCTTGTCACAGACACTGACTTTCAGTAGCTGTGACTGGGTTCACGGAGGTCTGCTGTGCTCTTTCCTGGCCCACCCGACCCTGGAATAGACAAACACATACTCTCTTGATGGCTGACGATAATCAACAAGCTCTCACAGTCTCGCTGCAGAATTAGACAATTCTTGAATTGTCAAATTTCAAAGTTGCTCCAAATGTCAAATTTAGAAGGTTATGGAACCAAAAACGGTTCTTTTTTATAAAGGGATGAGGTTAAAACATTAGATTTAGGCACTCATTCCAAATGGTTAAAGTAAGGAATAAGGTTTGGGATAGGGTTCAAATAAACATATAAAAAAGGAATGTTCACCACTGGGATCGAACACGTAACCTTTTGATCCATAATCAAGAGATTACCCACGCGTACTTGATGGTAATAGCACTCACTGTCGCCCCTTGTGACTGTTTTTGAAGACATTTCCCGACATCCCCAAGAAATGGATAGACTTCCAATTTCAAAGTCACTCTTTAGAGATCTGCCTGCTATAATACCACATCAGTAATGAGAGTGCATATTACATGTAGGCCTGTGTGCATGCTTGTTTGTATGAACCCGTTGACAATACTTAACCCATACTGTTACCAGTAAGCCCAACTATAATATACATTATAAAACTGGTTTGGATTCTGGATGTTGATGGACACACCTATGTCTGCTAACAGTTCCATCTGAAAATTATCACTGCACGTCAATAAGAATATCATTTTCATGTTGCTTTCTGAATAATCTCCTGTATTTATCTCGCACATTATTTCCCCTTGTGTCCAGCCTAGCATTTAGTTTGGAACGTTCAGTCTGCCTGTCCGACCTTAAAAACATTGAGGTCAGTAGCAACAGAAGCAAATAGAACAACCAGATTTTTTTTCTCTCCAGAATACATCATCTGAAGGAATAATGAAATTGTATGAATGACATATCAAAATAACATTTTAATGAAAATATGTAATTCATTGTTATTTCAAAATGTTGTCAAACAGTTTTATAAAAACAATTAAGGTGGTGCTGTATCGTGTCGGGCCGAACAACACCATTTACCTGTGACTGTATTCATGATACAGCACTGCCTCTTGTGCCTTATTGCTTAATTCTTTTCATTCTAGAGTACCTGTTTAGTTAATTACATTGCACTCCTACAATACCGAACAGCAAGGCCCGTATCCACAAAGCATCTAAGAGAATAATTGCTGATTTAGGATCAGTTTTGCCTTTTTAGATAATAATGACCGATATGGACAGATCCTACATGAGCACTCCTACTCTGAAATGCTTTGTGGATATGGGCCCAGATCCCCTCCTAAGAGACCGTTCTAGGCCTGCTGTATGTGATTTATTACCCTCTACACGAAGCCCTGAGTCTGTAGTAGGTACTGTATGTACTGTAAGCTCCGTTACATTTGCATCAGACTCATATTCCCCTGCCCAGCTGAGAGACAGCTTATGGATGGAGAGAGCAGTGCTGTCTAGCATCCACGCACATGTGTACGAACACACACACACACACACACACACACACACACTCTCACACTCACACTCACACTCACACTCACACACACACACACACACACACACACACACACACACACACACACACACACACACACACACACACACACACACATACATACATAAGACCTGGAACACCTGTGTCATTACTTACACTCAGGAAATGGGCCTATAAGGGGAATAGAGTTAAAACATACTCTGTCCCTCTCCATTCATTTCTGTAGTCTAGAACCATACCCTCTTAACAACAATCATTGAGGTTTTGCATCCTTTTCATAGTAAGGTGAAGCATGTGTGTGTGTGTGTGTGTGTGTGTGTGTGTGTGTGTGTGTGTGTGTGTGTGTGTGTGTGTGTGTGTGTGTGTGTGTGTGTGTGTGTGTGTGTGTGTGTGTGTGTGTGTGTGTGTGTGTGTGTTAAGGTGAAGCGTGTGTATGCGTGTGCTTGCTTGCGTGTGTGTTTTATGTTGAATCACGGATCGTACTGTGAGCTGTTTGCATAACTGAACCCTTGCAAATTCAATGATATGTCCTAAGAATCAGTGAAATCATAATCATAAGTCCATTCCTCCCTTTCTTTCTTCCCTCTCTCTTTCCCTCGTTACATCGACACTTCCTGAACTGCTCAGCCCCCAAGGGTGAGAGTGTGGTTTAAGACACATTATAGAATTATCTCAGCAATAGCAGTGAGGGCAGACACATTCTATTCAATATAGAATTAGCACAGTGAAGCAGTGAAGACACACAATTTTAGTATGTATAGAATAGTTATCGAACTGAAGGCGGGCATCTTATAAAACTTACGTGGTTATAGAACTACTAAAGACAGACAGAGTTCTGATTTACTAATGTGAATACAATGTGAAATCACCAGAAAACGTGACCATGGCGTTGGATTTAGGTTAAAAGTTGAAATGCCTCTAAGTTGATTACACTAATCCGTTTTTCACATGGATTCAAAAGCATCGCATAGGGTTTTTGGTTGAAATTACATGGCGGGGATTTTCAACAAGTTTTTGACCAGTGGGAATCTTCTTTTCCTTTATATGACTTTTTAAAACATTAATAGCACAGTGCCTATAGGCCTCTGCATGCAATGCCCTGATGCATTTAGTGCTAAAATCTCAGATAGCTGAACTGTGAGGTGGATAATTACTGTTTTAGGAAAGTAAAAAAGCCAATAAAACAATAGGCGAAACACAAGGTACAGGGTTTCTGTAATTTGTTATAGGCTGTTTTTAAGGACACGTGCAGTGCATTCGGAAAGTATTCAGACCTCTTGACTTTTCCACATTTTGTTTACGTTACAGCATTGTTATTATTTTTACTCATCAATCTACACACAATACCCCATAATGACAAAGCAAAAACAGGTTTTTAGAAAATTCTGCAAATGTATAAAAAATAAATAAAAACAGAAATACCTTATTTACATAAGTATTCAGAACCTCTGCTATGAGACTCAAAATTGAGTTCAGATGCATCCTAAAATGTTTCTTCAACTTGAATGGAGTCCACCAGTTGTAAAATCAATTGATTGAACTCGATTTGGAAAGGCACACACCTGTCTGTCTACCTAAGGTTCCATAGTTGACAATGCATGTCAGAGCAACAACCAAGCCGTGAGGTCAAAGGAATTGTCTGTAGAGCTCCGAGACAGAAATGTGTCGATGCACAGATCAGGGTACCAAAAAGAGTCTGCAGCATTGAAGGTCCCCAAGAACACAGTGGCCTCCATCATTCTTAAATGGAAGAAGTTTGGAACAACCAAGACTCTTCCTAGAGCTGACCGCCCGGCCAATCTGAGCAATCTGGGTAGAAGGGCCTTTGTCAGGGAGGTGACCAAGAACCCGATGGTCACTCTGACAGATCTCTGCAGCTGTTCACCAATTAGGCAATTATGGTTGCCAGATAGAAATCACTCCTCAGTAAAAGGCACAGCGTGCCTGGAGTTTGCCAAATGGCACCTAAAGACTCTCAGACCATGAGAAGCAAGATTCTCTGGTCTGATGAAACCAAGATTGAACTCTTTGGCCTGAATGCAAAGCTTAACGTCTGGAGGAAACCTGGCGCCATCACTACGGTGAAGCATGGTGGTGGCAGCATCATAATGTTGGGATATTTTTCAGCGGCAGGGACTGGGAGACAAGTCAGGATCGAGGGAAAGATGAACATAGCAAAGTACAGAGAGATTCTTGATGAAAATAGCTGTGCAGCAACGCTCCCCATCCAACCTGGCAGAGTTTGAGAGGATCTGCAGAGAAGAATTGGAAATACTCCCCAAATACAGGAGTGCCAAGCTTGTAGCATCATAGCCAAGAAGACTCGAGGCTGTAATCGCTGCCAAAAGTGCTTCAACAAAGTACTGAGTAAAGGTGTCTATATAAACTCAGCAAAAAAAGAAACATCCTTTCACTGTCAACAGTGTTTATTTTCATCAAACGTAACGTATAAATATTTGTATGAACATATATAACAGATTCAACAACTGAGAAATAAACTGAACAAGTTCCACAGTCATGTGACTAACAGAAATGGAATAATGTGTCCCTGAACAAAGGGGGGTCAGTATCTGGTGTGGCCACCAGCTGCATTAAGTAATGCAGTGCATCTCCTCCTCATGGAGTGCACCAGATTTGCCAGTTCTTCCTGTGAGATGTTACCCCACTCTTCCACCAAGGCATGTGCAAGTTCCCAGACATTTCTGGGGGGAATAACCCAAGCCCTCACCCTCCGATCCAACAGGTCCCAGACGTACTCAATGGGATTGAGATCCGGGCTCTTCCCTGGCCATGGCAGAACACTGACATTCCTGTCTTGCAGGAAATCTCGCACAGAACGAGTGGTACGGCTGGTGGCATTGTCATGCTGGAGGGTCATGTCAGGATGAGCCTGCAGGTAGGGTACCACATGAGGGAGGAGGATGTCTTCCTTTTAATGCACAGTGTTCAGATTGCCTGCAATGACAACAAGCTCTGTCCGATGATGCTGTGATAGACCGCGCCAGACCATGATGGACCCTCCACCTCCAAATCGATCCTGCTCCAGAGTACAGGCCTCGGTGTAACGCTCATTCCTTCGACGATAAACGCGAATCCGACCATCACCCCTGGTGAGACAAAACCACGACTCGTCAGTGAAGAGCACTTTTTGCCAGTCTTGTCTAGTCCAGCGATGGTGGGTTTGTTGCCCATAGGCGCCGTTGTTGCCGGTGATGTCTGGTGAGGACCTGCCTTTACAACAGGCCTACAAGCCCTCAGTCCAGCCTCTCTCAGCCTATTGCGGACAGTCTGAGCACTGATAGAGGGATTGTGCATTCCTGGTATAACTCGGGCAGTTGCCACTGCGAGGACGATCAGCTGTCCGTCCTGTCTCCCTGTAGCACTGTCTTAGGCAATTCACAGTGTGGACATTGCAATTTATTGCCCCGGCCACACAGGCCACATCTGCAGTCCTCATGTCTCCTTGCAGCATATCTAAGGCACATTCACGCAGATGAGCAAGGACCCCTGGGCATCTTTCTTTTTGGTGTTTTTCAGAGTTAGTAGAAAGGCCTCTTTAGTGTCCTAGGTTTTCATAACTATGACCTTAATTACCTACCGTCTGTAAGCTGTTAGTGTCTTAACGACTGTTACACAGGTGCATGTTTATTAATTATTTATGTTTCATTGAACAAGCATTTACAATGAAGATCTGTGAAGTTATTTGGATTTTTATGAATTATCTTTGAAAGACAGGGTCAAGAAAAAGGGTTTATTTATGTAAATGTGATATTTTAGTTTTTCATTTGAATAAATTAGAGCATTTATAAAAACCTGATTTTGCTTTGACATTATGGGGTATTGTGTGTAGGTTGATGAAGAAAAAAACTATTTCATTAATTTTAGAATAAGGCTGTATCATAACAAAATGTGAAACAACTCAAGCGGTCTGAATACTTTCCAAATGCACTGTAAATGTGGCTTTTTTGGCCAATATACCTTGTTTATTGATGGCGCTGACTACGTGGATGGGTTATGCCCTAATGGGTTACGCACTCCATGCATATGGATGACAGTTCAATGTCTCAAATGTCCGATCAATTAAAATCTTTCCGGTCACTGGTCAGGCGCCAAGTTTACCTGACAAAAATCCAAAGCTGTCATCAAGGCAAATGGTGGCTACTTTGAAGAATCTAAAATCTAAAATATATTTTCATTCGTTTAATACTTTTTTGGTTACTACATGATCCCATATATGCTATTTCATAGTGTTGATGTCTTCACTACTATTCTACAATGTAGAAAATAGTACAAAAAAAAAACCTTGAATGAGTAGGTGTGTCAAAACTTTTGACTGGTACTGCATGTGTGCACGTACGCATGTCAAATCAAATCAAATTTTATTTGTCACATACACATGGTTAGCAGATATTAATGCGAGTGTAGCGAAATGCTTGTAATTCGCATGTGTGAATGTGTACATGATGAAATACTTTACTTCCCCAATAGTGTTTCAGGCAGCTACACAAAGGAAGGCAGTAGTTGAGGGTTACGTTTTTAGAGTTTGGCTCTCTGAGTGCTGGAGGTGGGCCTCCCCAGATTGGGGCCCCTTTCCTTTCCTTTAGATGCACACGGGTTGTCTAAGGACACAGTGAACCGGGCTACCCGATCTGAGAGGCCGAGCAAGGGGGGCAACGACGGGACGACGGGCCGGCTGGAAGGAACACACAGAGAATCCTTGTAGCCCAAAACCGACCGGTCGGCTGGCTCAACCATTGCTGGTGGAAGGGGGGAGAGAGGGATGGGATTGGAGGGGAGAGAGAGAGAGGAGGATCCGTGAGGAGGGGCAGTAGGAGAGAGGATAGATTCATGTAGGGAAATAACAGAAAGGAGACAGAGAGAGAGAGGGAAAGGGAAGGGAGCGAGAGAGGGAGAGAGGGCCAAATGTAAATGGAAAACTGTATATTTCCACTGTTGTTTAGAGAAAGTTGACAATCCAAAGCTACATGGAAATAGCATCATAACTTCGTTTTTGCGGGGGCACTGGTGTGCGGGGGCACCGGTGTCGAGGTAATTGAGATAATTATGTACATGTAGGTAGGGTAGGGTCGTTAAAGCGGCAAGTTGGAGTGAAATAGAGATTGCATCATCTGTGGATCTTTTGGGGTGGTATGCAAATTGGAGTGTGTCTAGGGTTTCTGGGATAACGGTGTTGATGTGAGCCATGACCTGCCTTTCATGGCTATAAACGGTTGTCATTTAGGCAGTGTTACTTTAGTGTTCTTGGGCACAGCTACTATGGTGGTCTGCTTGAAACATGTTGGTATTACAGACTCAGACATGGAGAGGTTGAAAATGTCAGTGAAGTCCCTGGCCACTAGGAGCGCTGCCTCTGGATGAGCGTTTTCCTATTTGCTTATGGCGGAATACAGCTCATTGAGTGCATGGGAGTGCATTTACTGGCATGGGAAACATACATTGAAAGTCAATATATATATATTTTTAAATAATAATAAAAAGTTCAGTTAATACTATTACGAATTGGTTAGATTACTAATGTTAGTTAATCTGATGTAGTTAGCTAGCTAACGTTAGCTGTCTGACTTTATTAGCAAGCTAATTTTCACACCATAAACTCAATTATTTTATCAGATGAGTTGGCTAATGTTGCTCAACATTTCTCTGACTAGTTAACGGAGAATTCGATCCAGCTAGCAAGATACTTAACAATGCTAATACTTGTTCCACCACACTTTCTCCCTCACCTCAAACTTTCCAAATGCCAGTATTTTTTTTTATTACAGTTCATGAAGTACGCTTCATCACCTTCTCACCCCCATATCTGTGGTCAGGCTTCTCACTTAATGTTACCTCTTCATTATTGTTCAGGGGACGAGCTGCTGTAACTGACAAGCTGCCTTTCCGGAGCATGCCCTGATGCTGTAACTACTCAATTGGTTGTCTCTTCTTTCTTCAGTCTCGTGCTACGTTGCATTCTGTTGTTGTGTAAATGATTGGCTGAGCCTTGGATACAGCCAGTATTGCTCCAAACACGCATCACTCGATCGCTTACAGCCAGTAGTGATCCAATTTATTCATAGGATCTATATGAATCACATAGGTCACCTATTTTAGATTCAAAACGGTGAATTTCACAAAAAGGTGACTATTATGAAACCCTGAATATGGTCATACGTTTGGCAGGAGGTAAGGAAGTGCAGCTCAGTTTCCACCTCATTTTGTGGGCATTGTGCACATAGCCTTTCATCTCTGGAGGACCAGGTCTGCCTTTGGCAGCCTTTTTCAAAAGCACGGCTATGCTCACTGAGTCTGTACATAGTCAAAGATTTCCTTAATTTTGGGTCAGTCACAGTGGTCAGGTATTCTGCCACTGTGTACTCTCTGTTTTTTTTTTCTTTTTGTTTTCTCATGATTTGGTTGGGTCTAATTGTGTTGCTGTCCTGGGGCTCTGTGGGGTATGTTTGTGTTTGTGAACAGTGCCCCAGGACAAGCTTATTTAGGAGGCTCTTCTCCAGGTTAATTTCCCTAAAGGTTATGGCTTTGCAATGGAAGGTTTGGGAATCGTATCCTTTTAGGTGGTTGTAAATTTGAACGTCTCTTTTCTGGATTTTGATAATTAGCAGGTATCGGCCTAAATCTGCTCTGCATGCATGTTTTACATTGTACACGGGATATTTTTGCTGAATTCTGCATACAGAGTCTCAATTTGGTGTTTGTCCCATTTTGTCAATTCTTGGTTGGTGAGCGGACCCCAGACCTCACAACCATAAAGGGCAATGGGTTCTATAACTGATTCAAGTATTTTTAGCCAGATCCTAATTGGTATGTCAAATGTTATGTTCCTTTTGATGGCATAGAAGGCCCTTCTTGCCTTGTCTCTCAGATCGTTCACAGCTTTGTGGAAGTTAACTGTGGCGCTGATGTTTAGGCCTAGGTATGTATAGTTGTTTGTGTGCTGTAGGGCAACGGTGTGTAGATGGCATTGGTATTCGTGGTCCTGGCAACTGGACTTTTTTGGAACACCATTATTTTTTGTCTTACTGAGATTTACTGTCAGGGCCCAGGTCTGGCAGAATCTGTGCAGAAGATCTAGGGTGCTGCTGTAGGCCCTCCTTTGTTGGGGAGAGATCATCAGTAAACAGATCATCAGCAAACAGTAGTTTGAATCTGAACCTTCCACCTATTACTACCTGTCAGGGCAAGGAGTTTGAGGTTGTAACCTCATATAAATATCTTGGAATTTTAATTGATGACGGCCTCTCTTTTAAATTGCATATTCAACAACTTACAAAAAAATTGAAGCTGAAATTGGGATTTTATTTTAGGAATAAGGCCTGTTTTTCTTTTGAAGCCAGAAGGAGGCTAGTAATCAGCTACATGTATGCCTTTACTAGACTATGGGGATATTTTATATATGAATGCTTCCGCTCAGTGTTTGAGATCAATTGACACTCTTTACCATGGCACTTTGAGATTTATTTTAAACTGCAAAACCCTTACGCACCACTGCACTTTGTATAACAGGGTTGGCTGGCCTTCTCTAGTCACACTCGTAGGCTCAGTCACTGGAATACTTTTATTTACAAAGCCATTTTGTGTTTACTACCTTTTTATTTGTGCATTTTTATTGTTCAGAAATGTGGTGGGTACTCTCTTCGTTCGCTGGACTTTATCCTGCTATCTGTTCCAAGTGTCCGAACTGAATTTGGTAAAAGGGTTTTTATGTACTCTGCGCCATCGTCTTGGAACACCTTACAAAATACTTTTAAACTGGAAGAACTTGTCCCGATTTGTGTTTTTAAATCACCGATGAAGGATTTTGAGGCTGATTCCCTGACCTGTCAATGTTTTTAATTTGCTGTTTTATACTCTTGTGAGTTCAATGGTTTTTACTAGATTACTTGTAGTTTTCCATGTTGTCTGTCTGTAATTTTTTTGTAATAATTTGGTGCTGCCTATCTTTGCCAGGGCGCTCTTGAAAAAGAGATTTTAATCTCAATGAGCCCTTCCTGGTTAAATAAAGGTTAAAAATAATAAAAGTAGACATTTGACTTCAGATTCTGGTAGGGTGAGGCCGGGTAGCTACAGACCGTTCTAGTGCCCTCACCAATCCGTTGATATATATGTTGAAGAGGGTGGGGCTTAAGCTGCATCCCTGTCTCACCCCCAACCATGTGGACATTTTTTTGTGTGTTTTTTTGCCAATTTTAACCGCACACTTGTTGTTTGTGTACATGGATTTTATAAAGTTGTATATTTTTCCCCCAACACCACTTTCTATCAATTTGTATAGCAGGCCCTAATGCCAAATTGAGTCGAAAGCTTTTTTTTAAATCAACAAAGCATGAGAAGGGTGTATACGTGGTCTGTCGTACGGAAATTTGGTAAAAAGCCAATTTCACATTTGCTCAGCATATTGTTTTCGCTGACAAAATGTATGAGTCTGCTATTAATGATAATGCAGAGGATTTTCCCAAGGTTGCTGTTGATTTTATTTCACCTTTATTTAACCAGGTAAGCTAGTTGAGAACAAGTTCTCATTTGTGACCTGGTCAAGATAAAGCATAGCAATTCGACACAAGGTTGCTGTTGATGCATATCCCATGGTAGTTATTGGGGTCAAATTTGTCTCCACTTTTGTGGATTGGGGTGATCATCCTTGGTTCCAAATATTGGGGAAAATGCCAGAGCTGAAGATGATGTTAAAGAGTTTAAGTATAGCCAATTGGAATTTGTGGTCTGTATATTTTATAATTTCATTTAGGATGCCATCAACCCCACAGGCCTTTTTGGGTTGGAGGGTTGGTATTTTGTCCTATAGTTCATTCGGTGTATTTGGAGAATCCAGTGGGTTCTGGTAGTCTTTAGTAGTTGATTCTACGATTTGTATTTTATCATGTAAATGTTTTTGCTGCTTGTTCTTTGTTATAGAGACAAAAAGATTGGAGAAGTGGTTTATCTAACTCTTTGTGTTGTTGTTTGTTTAGAGTTTTCCAATTTTCCCAGAAGGGGTTAGATTCTATGGATTCTTCAACTACATTGAGCTGATTTCTTCCACACTGTTCCTTCTTTTTCCGTAGTGTATTTCATTTTAATGATTCACCATAATGAAGGCTTAGGTTTTCTGGGTCTCCATATTTTTGGTTGGATCGGTTTCTCTATTACTTTCTTAGTTTTTTGCATTCTTCATCAAACCATTTCTCATTGTTGTTAATTTTTTGATAAGGAAGCTGAGAGGTCAAATATACTGTTTAGGTTTTCTACTGCCAAGTTTACAACTTCACTATTACAGTGAAACATTTTGTCCAGGAAATTGTCTAGAAATGCTTGAATTTGTTTTTGCCTAATTGTTTTTTGGTTGATTTCCACAGTACTTTCCTTCCATCTATATAATTTCTTAATGTTATTCAGTTCCTTTGGCTTTGATGTCTCATGATTGAGCAAAGCTCTGTTCAATTTGAGTGTGATTTTGCTGTGATCTGATAGGGGTGTCAGTGGACTGACTGTGAATGCTCTAAAGAGACTCTGGGTTGAGGTCAGTGATAAAGTAGTCTACAGAACTACTGCCAAGAGATGAGGAGTCCCCACGAAGTCTACCATTGACTATGTACATACCCAGCGTCCGACAAAGCTGCAGGAGTTGTAACCCGTTTTTGTTGGTTATGTTGTCGTAGTTGTGTCTAGAGGGGCTTATGAGGGAGGGAATGCTGTCACCTCCGTGTAGGTGTTTGTCACCCTGTGTGCTGAGGGTGTCAGGTTCTTGTCCACTCTGACTCTCCTGTCCCCCTCTCTCTCTGTTGCTACACACAGACCTTCTCTGAGTGCCCTCTTTGCTCCTCTCGTCTCTATCTCCCCTGGGTTGTTCCACCACAAGGAGTACAAGAGGATTGACACCAACCCTCTCTGATTTTTCTGAAATTGTTTAATTAGTTAGTAACAGATACGGTTAGTAATCCAGAAACATTCTTTTGTTGAAATATAATTTGATCTCTGAGAAATTAAACTGATTGATTGCACCCAATTTGGCCATTTTAATGTATACGATTCAGATGATATTCAATACATATTGTGCCCCACATTCGATTTAAATCAAATGTCTTCTTACCAATGAGTAAGACATGAGGAATCATGCAAAAATTGTCAAAAGCCACCCAGACCCCCACACCCCACATTCCATCCAACCCAACAACAAGTATACACTATCAGTTCTATATGATTGACAAATAGTATAAAGCTGTGGCTTCGAGTTTTGATTCTCCGTTCTATGTAATGTATTCCCTATGAATCCATTGATGGTTTTTCTTTCTCTTTTTTCTTTTGACATCGCTTTCATTATTTACCATAAAGTTGTATGAAAGTACCAGGTCTGAACACTAGATGCTGCTTTTCCTGCTATAAAGCTAAACTCATATCAATTTTGCTGGTCTCTTGTGTTTATTCACAACATCACAACATTTACTTTGCAACTTTGGGCAGTAAAACCATAATATCTGGCTTGTTATTCAAATAAATGTTATGGTCCTCCTCACAATTCAAGCCAGTCCTCCGTGAAAGCAAATCAGTTTGCCCTTCTCTTAGCAACCTAATGCTTCAACCCAACTCTCCTAGTCCAACAAGTTCCAGTTCTCTAAGAAGCCTATCACTATGCAAAATTGTACAGTGGCTTCAGAAAGTATTCACACCCCTAGACTTTTTCCACATTTTCTTGTGTTACAGACTGAATTTAAAATGGATTATATTGAGATTTTGTGTCACAATATCCCATAATGTCAAAGTGGAATTATGTTTTTAGAAACTTTTACAAATTTCTGGACTCAATTAGTATTCAACCCCTTTGTTATGGAAAGTCTAAATACAGTGCCTTGCGAAAGTATTCGGCCCCCTTGAACTTTGCGACCTTGTGCCACATTTCAGGCTTCAAACATAAAGACATAAAACTGTATTTTTTTGTGAAGAATCAACAACAAGTGGGACACAATAATGAAGTGGAACGACATTTATTGGATATTTCAAACTTTTTTAACAAATCAAAAGCTGAAAAATTGGGCATGCATATCTTTCGTTCAGGAGTAAAAATGTGCTTAACGAGTCACATAATAAGTTGCATGGAATCACAAAAGACCAGCGGAATAAACACAAAAGACCAGCGAAATGGATAAAAGCATGCGGTGGTATAGTAGGAACAGTGGCATCTAGTGGTCAAAACCTGGTATTCATACTACTTTTTGGTAAATAATGCAAGTGACTTCAAATACAAATATCTCTGAACATGGGTAAAACACCAGATTCACAGGGAATACATTACGTAGTATGGAGAAGCAATACTACAAGCTGCAGTTTCATACTACTTGTATACTGGATACTGGATTTACCTAGGGTGTGTGTAGTCCATGGGTGACTATTGACCAAGTTAATGTGGATTCCTCATGTCTTACTCATTGGTAAAAATACGTTTGGTACTAATCGGATGTTGTGTTCTATATTTACTGAATATTATCTGAATCCTATTAATTAAGAAGGCTTTTTAATTTCAACAAGAAATTATGTTTCAGGATGCCAATCTTACTTGCTTCTAACTACAGAAGCAATTGATTTCAGAACAATCTGAGATGGTGGATGTCATGACTTATTGAAATTCCATGGAACACCTCTCCCTCTCCCCTTCGTCCCTCTGTCTGGTCCTACACACCTTCTCTCATCGCTCTTCTTTCTTTTTCCCCCTCTCCTATCCCCCTTCTCCTGTCCTTTACCCCCTCTCCCTCTCTCCCCTAGTTCCTCCCTGTCTCTGTGAGTGTGTGTGAGTGTGTCTGGGCTCTGCTGGATAGGCTTTGTCCTGTGAACAGTGGAGGCCGGTCCTGCCCACAGGGGCTACAGCCATGAATACCTGCACTGTGAGAGTAGCACTCTTTCACTTCACACCGCTTTCTCTACAGGAATGCCTAACCAGTGAGGTAAGACACACACACTCACAAACACACACAGACAAACACAATGCACCCCAGTATGCATGCCACGCACACGCAACATACACAAACGCCAGTATGCACGCAAACACAACTACACACTTTCTCGATTTCTTTGTCTTACACACACATACATGTACGTGCAAACACGCTCACACACACACCCCGACCATACACACAACACACACTGAATGAGTCATGACGTGATGAAAAGCCAGTGTTTTGTGCGTGAACTCTCTCACCCTGGACTCACATCCTGAGAGCCTTTCTCCTCCATCAGTCTCTGCAGAGCATTCCCTCTAATTAACAACCATCAGCTCCAATATCATTAGACCACTCTCCCCTATCTCCCACAGGCCGAATCTTCGCTTGTCTCCCCTAGTCTCAGCCAAGGCTCCCCCTCTCACCCATAACCACAGGCCAAACTCACCTCATTTCCCTAGAGCCCCTATTCTCACACCAGTCACCCTATCCCCCAGCTCCAGCCCCCATTCCCAGGCCTCAGCCTCTAGCCCCAACATATAGAGGAGCGGGCCCAGGTCAGACCGGTGAGTCTGTGTGGAGTGTGAATGACTGTGGTGATTAACAACTTCTTACGGTGTCTAATCCCCCAATTAATGATGTGCTAGACTTCAAACTTCAAACTCAAAGGAATGCATCCCAAATGGCAGCCTGTTCCCTATTTAGTGCACTACTTTTGACCAGGGCCAATAGTGAATAGGGTAGCATAAAGGACACAGTCAAAGACTGGGGAGCCATACAGTAAAGATTTAGCTGGCCCGATGGAGAGCAGAGTTTTCAGTAGCCTTCAGAGGGAGAGATCTATAAAAAAAGAGTAAAAATTAACTACAGGTTAAAAATCTCTACTTTACCTCTATTTCCAATTTCAGGTTTAATCCAAACCTCAACCCCAAAGTAGAAGCAGGAGCCTTGAGCAGCCTTGCTACAATAGTGAGGAAGCAAAGGTGTGGTGTGTGTAAACCCGGTGTTTACAGCAGTTTAACTGGAGGTTGAGTACAGTGTAGGTGGCCTCTGGCAGCTGTTTACTGACTGACACACAAGGATTTCAGTGTTGTGTATTCTGGAATGAGGTGTTGCCTGAGAAACACTACATGGTCCTTTTCAGTGGGGCCCACTGTAGCAACAAAGAGTGCAACAGAAACACCCAAATCTGTTTTCTTATTGGACAAGCTCCGGTACAGTTAGTCCCCATTTCAAAATGTTTTCCTACTCAACAGTAATCAGGTAAGAGTGCTGAATGGAATAGAGTGGCAGTGATGGTGTAACACAGGGAGTGGTAATGAGGAAAACAGACAGACAGAGTGATCAGTGCAGGTCCAGAGCTAAGTCTGAAATTACACCCCATTTCATAGACTGTATAGTGCACACATTATGACCACAGCCCAATTGGAAATAGTGTCAAAGCAATGCACTTTACATAGAAAAGGTTTTCATTTTAGGCCAGGTCAACTCCCTCACCCTCACCCTGCTCCTCTCAGAGCCTTTTGTTGTAATTTAGCAGATGCAATTATCCATAGCAACTTACATTAGTGCATTAATGTTAGGATAGCTAGGTTAGACAACAACATATCATCACTATCATAGCAAGTACATTTTCCCTAAAAAAAAGACAGTGCTAGTCGGAAAAGACAATTGCGTTTGGGGGGGATTTATTTAAGATACTCTTTAAAAAGGTAGGGTTATAGATGTTTTTGGAAGATGGGTAGGGACTCCACTCTCCTGACATTAGGGGGAAAGCTTGTTAGGGGTAGGAGGGCCAAGAGACCAGAGGTGGCAGAACAGAGTGCTCAGGTTTGGGTGTAGGGATTGACCGTAGCCTGAAGGTAGGGAGGGGCAGTTCCCCTTGCATGGGCAAGCACCAGGGTCTTGAAGATGATGCGATCTTCGACAGGAAGCCAGTGTAGTGTGCGGAGGAGCAGGGTGACATGGGAGAACTTGGGAAGGTTGAACACAAGGCCTGCTGTGGCTTTCTGAATTTGCAGGGCTTTGATGGCACAAGCCGGGAGCCTAGCCAACAGAGTGTTGCAGTAGTGTGGACGGGAGATGACAAGTGCCTGAATTAGCCCCTCGCTTCCTGTGTGAGGAAAGGTCGTAGTCTGTGGATGTTGTAGAGCATGAACCTGCAGGACCGAGTCACTGCATTGATGTTTGCAATGACTGACATGCCAAGGTTCTTTGCAATCTAGGAGGGGGACACCGTGGAGTTATCAAATGGGACAGAGATTTCTTGGAGCAGGTAGGCCTTCCCTGGTAGGAAGAGCCGCTCTGTCTTGTCGAGACTGAGCTTGAAGAGGTGGGCCGACATCCAAGCTGAGATGTCTGTCACCTGGGTGTCAGAAGGGGGGAATTAGAAAAGTGTAGAGAGGTCTTGAATGTGGTCTCTTTGAAGTCAGTATTTACCTCTATTGTTTTTTTGTTTTTTTATCAGTAAGAACTCAAGTTTATTACTTATTTTATTGAATCATTATGTTAGAAATACATCAAATAAACAACACACCTATAAACATATATTATATAGAGTGGAGAACACTGTGGTGAAGTGTGTGTACCAATTTTTATTTTTTATTTTTTTATTAACCTTTATTTAACTAGGCAAGTCAGTACAAATTATTATTTACAATGACGCCTACCCAGGCCAAACCCAGACGACACTGGGCCAAATTGTGCACCGCCCTATGGAACTTCCAATCACGGGTGTGATGCAGACTGGATTCGAACCAGGTATTGCATAGTGTTAGATCACTGCGCCAGTCAGGAGCCCAATGTGTATTGTCTGTTGACTTTGACACGTTGTGGCTTTCGAGTGCATTGTTTGCTGTTCATACACATATTTCATTAGGGATTTTTTATATATATATACAGTGCCTTGCGAAATTATTCGGCCCCCTTGAACTTTGCGACCTTTTGCCACATTTCAGGCTTCAAACATAAAGATATAAAACTGTATTTTTTTGTGAAGAATCAACAACAAGTGGGACACAATCATGAAGTGGAACGACATTTATTGGATATTTCAAACTTTTTTAACAAATCAAAAACTGAAAAATTGGGCGTGCAAAATTATTCAGCCCCTTTACTTTCAGTGCAGCAAACTGTCTCCAGAAGTTCAGTGAGGATCTCTGAATGATCCAATGTTGACCTAAATGACTAATGACGATAAATACAATCCACCTGTGTGTAATCAAGTATCCGTATAAATGCACCTGCACTTGTGATAGTCTCAGAGGTCCGTTAAAAGCGCAGAGAACATAATGAAGAACAAGGAACACACCAGGCAGGTCCGAGATACTGTTGTGAAGAAGTTTAAAGCCGGATTTGGATACAAAAAGATTTCCCAAGCTTTAAACATC
The DNA here is from genome assembly GCF_036934945.1 of Oncorhynchus masou masou. Taxonomy (NCBI): domain Eukaryota; kingdom Metazoa; phylum Chordata; class Actinopteri; order Salmoniformes; family Salmonidae; genus Oncorhynchus; species Oncorhynchus masou. The sequence goes on along the minus strand of NC_088223.1, from coordinate 45,355,684 downwards.
CCAAGGAGCACTGTGCAAGTGATAATATTGAAATGGAAGGAGTATCAGACCACTGCAAATCTACCAAGACCTGGCCGTCCCTCTAAACTTTCAGCTCATACAAGGAGAAGACTGATCAGACATGCAGCCAAGAGGCCCATGATCACTCTGGATGAACTGCAGAGATCTACAGCTGAGGTGGGAGACTCTGTCCATAGGACAACAATCAGTCGTATATTGCACAAATCTGGCCTATATGGAAGTGGCAAAAAGAAAGCCATTTCTTAAAGATATCCATAAAAAGTGTCGTTTAAAGTTTGCCACAAGCCACACCAAACATGTGGAAGAAGGTGCTCTGGTCAGATGAAACCAAAATTGAACTTTTTGGCAACAATGCAGAACGTTATGTTTGGTGTAAAAGCAACACAGCTCATCACAATGAACACACCATCCCCACTGTCAAACATGGTGGTGGCAGCATCATGGTTTGGGCCTGCTTTTCTTCAGCAGGGACAGGGAAGATGGTTAAAATTGATGGGAAGATGGATGGAGCCAAATACAGGACCATTCTGGAAGAAAACATGATGGAGTCTGCAAAAGACCTGAGACTGGGACGGAGATTTGTCTTCCAACAAGACAATGATCCAAAACATAAAGCAAAAACTACAATGGAATGGTTCAAAAATAAACATATCCAGGTGTTAGAATGGCCAAGTCAAAGTCCAGACCTGAATCCAATCGAGAATCTGTGGAAAGAACTGAAAACTGCTGTTCACAAATGCTCTCCATCAACCTCTCTGAGCTCGAGCTGTTTTGCAAGGAGGAATGGGAAAAAATTTCAGTCTCTCGATGTGCAAAACTGATAGAGACATACCCCAAGCGACTTACAGCTGTAATCGCAGCAAAAGGTGGCGCTACAAAGTATTAACTTAAGGGGGCTGAATAATTTTGCACGGCCAATTTTTCAGTTTTTGATTTGTTAAAAAAGTTTGAAATATCCAATAAATGTCGTTCCACTTCATGATTGTGTCCCACTTGTTGTTGATTCTTCACAAAAAAATACAGTTTTATATCTTTATGTTTGAAGCCTGAAATGTGGCAAAAGGTTGCAAAGTTCAAGGGGGCTGAATACTTTCGCAAGGCACTGTATATATATATATACACTGCTCCAAAAAATAAAGGGAACACTAAAATAACAGATCCTAGATCTGAATGAATGAAATATTCTTATTAAATACTTTTTTCTTTACATAGTTGAATGTGCTGACAACATAATCACACAAAAATGATCAATGGAAATCAAATTTATCAACCCATGGAGGTCTGGATTTGGAGTCGCACTCAAAATTAAAGTGGAAAACCACACTACAGGCTGATCCAACTTTGATGTAATGTCCTTAAAACAAGTCAAAATGAGGTGTGTGGCCTCCACGTGCCTGTATGACCTCCCTACAGCGCATGGGCATGCTCCTGATGAGGTGGAGGAGATCCCTCAGGAGACCATCCCAGACCTGGACTAAAGCATCCGACCAACTCCTGGACAGTCTGTGGTGCAACGTGGCGTTGGTGGATGGAGCGAGACATGATGTCCCAGATGTGCTCAATTGGATTCAGGTCTGGGGAATGGGCGGGCCAGTCCATAGCATCAATGCCTTCCTCTTGCAGGAACTGCTGACACACTCCAGCCACATGAGATCTAGCATTGTCTTGCATTAGGAGGAACCCAGGGCCAACCGCACCAGCATATGGTCTCACAAGGGGTCTGAGGATCTCATCTCGGTACCTAATGGCAGTCAGGCTACCTCTGGCGAGCACATGGAGGGCTGTGCTGCCCCCCAAAGAATTGCCACCCCACCCCACACCATGACTGACCCACCGCCAAACTGGTCATGCTGGAGGATGTTGTAGGCAGCAGAACATTCTCCACGGCGTCTCCAGACTCTGTCACGTCTGTCACATGTGATCAGTGTGAACCTGCTTTCATCTGTGAAGATCACAGGGCGCCAGTGTTGAATTTGCCAATCTTGATGTTCTCTGGCAAATGCCAAACGTCCTGCACGGTGTTGGGCTGTAAGCACAACCCCCACCTGTGGACGTCGGGCCCTCATACCACCCTGATGGAGTCTGCTGGAGGTCATTTTGCAGGGCTCTGGCAGTGCTCCTCCTGCTCCTCCTTGCACAAAGGCGGAGGTAACGGTCCTGCTGCTAGGTTGTTGCCATCCTACGGCCTCCTCCACGTCTCCTGATGTACTGGCCTGTCTCCTGGTAGCGCCTCCATGCTCTGGACACTACGCTGACCGACACAGCAAACACAGCAAACCTTCTTGCCACAGCTCGCATTGATGTTAAATAAATAAAGGTAAAAAAAAAAAAAAATGTGCCATCCTGGATGAGCTGCACTACCTGAGCCACTTGTGTGGGTTGTAGACTCCGTCTCATGCTACCACTAGAGTGAAAGCACCGCCAGCATTCAAAAGTGACCAAAACATCAGCCAGGAAGCATAGGAACTGAGAAGTGGTCTGTGGTCACCACATGCAGAACCACTCCTTTATTGGGGGTATCTTGCTAATTGCCTATAATGTCCACCTGTTGTCTATTCCATTTTCCAACAGCATGTGAAATTTATTGTCAATCAGTGTTGCTTCCTAAGTGGACAGTTTGATTTCACAGAAGTGTAATTGACTTGGAGATACATCGTGTTCCCTTTATTTTTTGGAGCAGTGTATATACAATCAAAGAAAATATATTTTAAAAAACTATTACTTTGCAACCATTGAAACAACTGCATTTGCTCGGATGTATAATATAAAATAATATAACTATAAAGACTGGTATTTCACTTACCAGTCTAAGGTAACGTAAAGTCTGTGACACTTTCCCAGTAGATTTCTGCTAGAATATCATCCAAAATCTCTATACCTGGACTTTGACTTAGCTTTTCCAGTATTAGTAGCCATATTGTAAGTTCAAAATTTGCAAAGACTTATTTGTCATAACTCACAGATATGTGTAACGCACTTCGACATGCTCTTGCATAAATGTCCAAACACCACTCGACTCATACGCACAAGGTTAGATGAAAGATTTTGCTTCACACAAAGCGTTTCCACCTACTCTCGTAAAGCACAGATCATTGGCTATCTAGCTAGCTAGGTTTAAAAATGATTGGTGGTTATTGGACAAAGATACAGTCAATCAAGTGAAAACCGCCCATGTCATCGGCGCTCAATGATGTCGTGACTTCCTGTCTAAAATTGGCTTTCCAGTGGACATACTGAATGCAGAATGATATAGAAAGACTGGTTACTTTTTAGAGTGTCTGAGGATTAAATATGAATGTAATTTGACTGGTTGAGACAACGTTTAGCATTACATTTTTACAGATTTCTTCCTTTGCAAGTTGAACGAGTAGAAATACAAAATTGATCGTGCATACTATATGAACCTTTTTAGGATATGAAAAAGGATTTTATCAAACAAAACTACACTCAATTTTATCTCTGGGTCCCCTTAGGATGACAAATCAGAGCAAGATTTCAGAATGTAAGGAAATTATTTACCTTCAGATGTGAATGTATTAAACTGTCGCTGTGCTAAAAGTGTTTTGTTGTTGTGCACTCTCCTCATGCAATAGCATGGTATTTTTTCGCTGTGACAGCTACTGTAAATTAGACAATGCAGTTAAATTAACAAGAATTTAAGCTTTCTGCCCATTTAAGACACATACAGTGCCTTGCGAAAAATATTCGGCCCCCTTGAACTTTGCGACCTTTTGCCACATTTCAGGCTTCAAACATAAAGATATAAAACTGTATTTTTTTGTGAAGAATCAACAACAAGTGGCACACAATCATGAAGTGGAACGACATTTATTGGATATTTCAAACTTTTTTAACAAATCAAAAACTGAAAAATTGGGCGTGCAAAATTATTCAGCCCCTTTACTTTCAGTACAGCAAACTCTCTCCAGAAGTTCAGTGAGGATCTCTGAATGATCCAATGTTGACCTAAATGACTAATGATGATAAATACAATCCACCTGTGTGTAATCAAGTCTCCGTATAAATGCACCTGCACTGTGATAGTCTCAGAGGTCCGTTAAAAGCGCAGAGAGCATCATGAAGAACAAGGAACACACCAGGCAGGTCCGAGATACTGTTGTGAAGAAGTTTAAAGCCGGATTTGGAAACAAAAAGATTTCCCAAGCTTTAAACATCCCAAGGAGCACTGTGCAAGCGATAATATTGAAATGGAAGGAGTATCAGACCACTGCAAATCTACCAAGACCTGGCCGTCCCTCTAAACTTTCAGCTCATACAAGGAGAAGACTGATCGGAGATGCAGCCAAGAGGCCCATGATCACTCTGGATGAACTGCAGAGATCTACAGCTGAGGTGGGAGACTCTGTCCATAGGACAACAATCAGTCGTATATTGCACAAATCTGGCCTTTATGGAAGAGTGGCAAGAAGAAAGCCATTTCTTAAAGATATCCATAAAAAGTGTTATTTAAAGTTTGCCACAAGCCACCTGGAAGACTCACCAAGCATGTGGAAAAAGGTGCTCTGGTCAGATGAAACCAAAATTGAACTTTTTGGCAACAATGCAAAACGTTATGTTTGGCATAAAAGCAACACAGCTCATCACCCTGAACACACCATCCCCACTGTCAAACATGGTGGTGGCAGCATCATAGTTTGGGCCTGCTTTTCTTCAGCAGGGACAGGGAAGATGGTTAAAATTGATGGGAAGATGGATGGAGCCAAATACAGGACCATTCTGGAAGAAAACCTGATGGAGTCTGCAAAAGACCTGAGACTGGGACGGAGATTTGTCTTCCAACAAGACAATGATCCAAAACATAAAGCAAAATCTACAATGGAATGGTTCAAAAATAAACATATCCAGGTGTTAGAATGGCCAAGTCAAAGTCCAGACCTGAATCCAATCGAGAATCTGTGGAAAGAACTGAAAACTGCTGTTCACAAATGCTCTCCATCCAACCTCACTGAGCTCGAGCTGTTTTGCAAGGAGGAATGGGAAAAAATTTCAGTCTCTCGATGTGCAAAACTGATAGAGACATACCCCAAGCGACTTACAGCTGTAATCGCAGCAAAAGATGGCGCTACAAAGTATTAACTTAAGGGGGCTGAATACTTTTGCACGCCCAATTTTTCAGTATATGATTTGTTAAAAAAGTTTGAAATATCCAATAAATGTCGTTCCACTTCATGATTGTGTCCCACTTGTTGTTGATTCTTCACAAAAAAAATACAGTTTTATATCTTTATTTTTGAAGCCTGAAATGTGGCAAAAGGTCGCAAAGTTCAAGGGGGCCGAATACTTTCGCAAGGCACTGTATATGTACTGTTTTATTTATTGTTGTTTAAAACAACGTTTTAGTCACATGAGCAACAACTGTCCCGTTGACGTTTTAAGAAGGAAAGACATTCCACAAATTAACTTTTAAGAAGGCACACCTGTAATTTGAAATGCATTCCAGGTGACTACCTCTTGAAGCTGGTTGAGAGAATGCCAAGAGTGTGCAAAGCTGTGATCAAGGGTGGCTATTTGAAGAATCTCAAATATGAAATGGATTTTGATTTGTTTAACACTTTTGATTATTTCACAGTTTTGATGTCTTCACTATTATTCTGCAATGTAGAAAATAGTAAAAATAAAAGTAGGTGTTCTAAAACGTTTGACCAGTAGTGTATGTGTCAACTGTTGTTACTTCTATTTTCAATTCTGTTGTACATTTTTTGTTTTTGTTGTTACCAATTTTAATAAATGTTTTTATGTACAATGTATTGTTTTTTTACATTTAGATTTCGGCGCCAGTATAATGCTGTACATTTACAAGGAAATGTTTTATAGTGCACCACCACCACCACCACCCAACCTCACCACACTGCTCACCCCACCATCACCACAGCCTCCACTGACTTCCACAACCCTCATCCCATTCAACCGACCACCACCAGCACCACCATCAACACCACCACCCACTTTCACCCCACTGCTCAACCCCACCACCATCCCAACCATCAACACAACCACCAACACCCTCATTCCACTGCTAAAACCACCACCATTCATCCCATTGCTCAAACCACCACCACTCATCCCAACTGTCAGTCCACCACCCCCATCACCACCGCACCCACCTTGTATGATCTGACAGACCCCCCGTTCTCCTTCACCCCCAGAGGCATCCTGTCATCTCCAGTGTCTGCCCAGTCAGTCACAACCCGAAACACACCGTCATGTCCATCTCGCACCACACAGCACTAGACTGGGTATAAACAGACACCAGTTAGGACTGGTCTCTCGAGAACATGCATGTTGCTAAATCTCTGGTCTTGGTTTCTTCTCCTTAATGGACGTGTTTGTGTGTGATGGCATTTATTTTGCAATGTCTCTGTTATTGAAAGGAGGTAGGTGGGGATTTCTGAGCTTGGATGTAATATACTTGGTATCTTTTCTCCTTTAGAGGCTGTATAGGGTTATTTTCAGAGGAAACCCTTTTCGCTAGTCTAATTATCTCATATTCACTTGGTTTTTACCCCACACAATATCAACAGAGCCCTCACAGATAACCTGGATGGTCTATATCACCCCATCCTTTTCCAAACAAAAGACTAATTGGATATGGTTCTCCATCTCCAGATCTTGGTGCCTCTTCTCCAGAGTGATGGTGTACAGTGCTTCTGTCACATATAGGGGCTCTTACCATCCATAACACTGGTGTTAATATCCTGGCACAGCTTAGTCAAATAAATTACTGCTGTAGGTCCCACTATACAAGCAGGGAAAATTAAGATAGTACCCTATACCAAAAAGCCATGGGTGGAGGATAGACTAACATAAATGCCGTTTACACACCTTTTGCAGAATAATTGATTGAAAATATAGGGAGGGTTACTTTATTCATGGCGAACTGCGATCAGCAAATACACACATGCTTTTTTTAACCACTTCATTATTGCTCGTAACTATTTTGCATTTTGAAAAGAATAATGGGCAAGTGTTGCACAATCCAGGTGTGGAAAGCTCTTAGAGCATTACCCTGAAAGACTCACAGCTGTAATCACTGCCAAAAGTGCTTCTACAAAGTATTGACTCAGGGTTGTGAAGACTTATGTACTGTAAATTATATATTTGTCTATTTCATTTTCAATAAATTTGCAAACATTTCTAAGAACATGTTTTCACTTTCTCATTCTGTGGTATTGTGTGTAGATGGGTAAGATTGTTATTTATTTTAAATCCATTTTGAATTCAGGCTGTAACACAACAAAATGTGGAATAAGCCAAGGGGTATGAATACTTTCTGAAGTCACTGTATCTCTTTAATTGCACTCCCTCTTGCTATTCACAGGCAGTGAAAGATTCATACACATCATCAATGTGTACATTCATAAATGTGTACATAGTTTTCAATATAAACATTGATTTGGAATACTGTTCATGTAAAGATTCCTTCATACATATTTGAATTAAATTGTTTACTGTATACAGTACATACGTGTGTGTGTGTGTGTGTGTGTGTGTGTGTGTGTGTGTGTGTGTGTGTGTGTGTGTGTGTGTGTGTGTGTGTGTGTGTGCATGTGCGTGTGTGTGCATGCACGGTCGTGTTCCTTTGTCTTGAAGTTCATACTGTTCCATTCTTGTTCCTCCCCCAGGAAGCATCCCAAATGGCACCCTATTCCCTATATAGTGCTCTGCTTTTGAGTCCACCGTAAACCGGGGTATCAAACTAGGGGGTTCAATCCTGCCTGCAGGTAAGTTTGGGGGTGAGGACAAACACAGTATACTTTAAAATGACTATAACCAAATGAAAACTATGTAGAAATCACAATGGACAGTGTCCAGCTCATTAGTAAACAGCTAAATGAAAGCTCGATAGTCAGGATGCATCGAAAATTCCCAAAACGATGGATAGAGGACCTTTTTTGAAAATTTTGACAGTGAGGAAATATAACCCATTTTCAGTGCGTTCCTCTGGACGCACTGAAAAGAGAGAGAGAGAGAGAGAACAATACTTTAGGTCCCATCTGGGTTCACTTTGCTAATATTACTTTATTATTATTTTACGCACTGTTCAAAATCTCACTTGGATGGCAGCCACATAGTTCACATTTTTTTGTGATTACTTCTGGGCAGGGGGAGGAATGTTCTGCTCCTGCACCTGCTCCTGCACCTCCTACTGCACCTCCTACTGCACCCTATCACTTTCTCCTTAAGCCATGACGAGTAGGGACCTCCTCTCGCCTCCTTATTCCATGGGGTACATACAGTAGACAGAAATTGAATGAAGTGCTTTAAAAAAACCACAGGTTTATTTTTCTGTTTCGACGAAGCAATCAGTACAGTAGACCCTCACAACTGCTGTCAGAGTGTGGCAGGGCTGTGAATAAAGAGAGGCATGACTGGTTAGGTTACTGTATAGTGTGCGCTCTGTGAGTATGAGTATGTTGAGGGTCAGTGAGAGAAACAGCTCAGTTGGTAGAGCATAGCACTTGCAATGCTAAGAAAGTGGGTTTGATTCCCGGGACCATCCATACGTAACATTTTATTTTTAAATGCACTCATGACTATAAGTCGCTTTGGAGAAAAGTCTGCTAAATGGCATATTACAAGAATGAGGAGGGGACTGTAGCCTAGGTTGACGATGACAGCGGGATTCTAATTATTCAATAACATTTGCAACAAAAGGGAGCAGCTATGCTAGTTAGCAATGGTGCTGGTCCCACTCTCTGGCCACACTCCCTCTGGCCTTGATGGAATCTCGACCCCCCCTACACACACATACAGTATTCGGCCCCCTTGAACTTTGCGACCTTTTGCCACATTTCAGGCTTCAAACATAAAGATATAAAACTGTATTTTTTTGTGAAGAATCAACAACAAGTGGGACACAATCATGAAGTGGAACAACATTTATTGGATATTTCAAACTTTTTTAACAAATCAAAAACTGAAAAATTGGGCGTGCAAAATTATTCAGCCCCCTTAAGTTAATACTTTGTAGCGCCACCTTTTGCTGCGATTACAGCTGTAAGTCGCTTGGGGTATGTCTCTATCAGTTTTGCACATCGAGAGACTGAAAATTTTTCCCATTCCTCCTTGCAAAACAGCTCGAGCTCAGTGAGGTTGGATGGAGAGCATTTGTGAACAGCAGTTTTCAGTTCTTTCCACAGATTCTCGATTGGATTCAGGTCTGGACTTTGACTTGGCCATTCTAACACCTGGATATGTTTATTTTTGAACCATTCCATTGTAGATTTTGCTTTATGTTTTGGATCATTGTCTTGTTGGAAGACAAATCTCCGTCCCAGTCTCAGGTCTTTTGCAGACTCCGTCAGGTTTTCTTCCAGAATGGTCCTGTATTTGGCTCCATCCATCTTCCCATCAATTTTAACCATCTTCCCTGTCCCTGCTGAAGAAAAGCAGGCCCAAACCATGATGCTGCCACCACCATGTTTGACAGTGGGGATGATGTGTTCATTGTGATGAGCTGTGTTGCTTTTATGCCAAACATAACGTTTTGCATTGTTGCCAAAAAGTTCAATTTTGGTTTCATCTGACCAGGGCACCTTCTTCCACATGCTTGGTGTGTCTTCCAGGTGGCTTGTGGCAAACTTTAAACGACACTTTTTATGGATATCTTTAAAAATGGCTTTCTTCTTGCCACTCTTCCATAAAGGCCAGATTTGTGCAATATACGACTGATTGTTGTCCTATGGACAGAGTCTCCCACCTCAGCTGTAGATCTCTGCAGTTCATCCAGAGTGATCATGGGCCTCTTGGCTGCATCTCTGATCAGTCTTCTCCTTGTATGAGCTGAAAGTTTAGAGGGACGGCTAGGTTTTGGTAGATTTGCAGTGGTCTGATACTCCTTCCATTTCAATATTATCGCTTGCACAGTGCTCCTTGGGATGTTTAAAGCTTGGGAAATCTTTTTGTATCCAAATCCGGCTTTAAACTTCTTCACAACAGTATCTCGGACCTGCCTGGTGTGTTCCTTGTTCTTCATGATGCTCTCTGCGCTTTTAACGGACCTCTGAGACTATCACAGTGCAGGTGCATTTATACGGAGACTTGATTACACACAGGTGGATTGTATTTATCATCATTAGTCATTTAGGTCAACATTGGATCATTCAGAGATCCTCACTGAACTTCTGGAGAGAGTTTGCTGTACTGAAAGTAAAGGGGCTGAATAATTTTGCACGCCCAATTTTTCAGTTTTTGATTTGTTAAAAAAGTTTGAAATATCCAATAAATGTCGTTCCACTTCATGATTGTGTCCCACTTGTTGTTGATTCTTCACAAAAAAATACAGTTTTATATCTTTATGTTTGAAGCCTGAAATGTGGCAAAAGGTCGCAAGGTTCAAGGGGGCCGAATACTTTCGCAAGGCAATGTACATGCATCTGTCCCCTGTTCCTCCCCACCCACTGCTCTAGGATATGACTCAGGCGACAGCGTGTGTGTGTGTATGGTTACACCACCAATGCCCTGATGTCTGTGATGACTCAGAACACTTTCACTGGTAGCAGGGAGATGAGGGAAGTAAATTAACCCTGTCATTCATCCTTTCCCTGTTCTGACTCCACACACAGCCCTCCTTACCCTACTCCCTGCGTGACTCATATCCTAGAGGACGCACGCATACACACACACTACACCCCCACCCACTCCTACAGCAGCAGTGGGAAGAGCACCACACCTCTTTTCCCTTTGTCATATCCGAGAGAGGTAGTGTGTAGGCAGGCACATCCCCACCCGAATCAAACATATATCGCAATGTTTCACATCCTTAAGCATTAGTGTGACATAAACATATATTCATGGACACAAGCACACACACACACACACACACACACACACACACACACACACACACACACACACACACACACACACACACACACACACACACACACACACAAACACACAGAATTCCTCATATGGTCGCTTCCAGTGGACTGAATTATCTCTATAAGTGTATAAGTTGTGCGTCCTCACTATGAGACACACGGTCAAACCCAGTGCCATGTATTGTTTTCAGCAGCCTAGTTGTGTAGCATATTGTTTTCAGAGTCACCTCATAGACACTGGTGGTCAATAAATCTCCACCGCTGAACTTTACGGAGGAACTATAAAGTCATAGGTCAGCTGTGAGGTCGGTGTTCGTCATCTGCCCTTTTAGAGAAAGACTCATCAGACCCTTTCCTTGTTTCTCTACTCATAAGTGACTAAGGGAATTTGAAATTGAACGCCTAAAATTGAAAAGTTTGTTTGAGTGTGCGTGGTCAAATGTCATTATCACTTTCTGGGAAATGTTTTGTTGTTTATTTTGAAGACAGTAACCGATTCCCTGTTCTGAGTTGATCCTTTAGTTTAGTTACTGAGTTGTTTCTGCGTTTAATGAGAGCTTCCAGTTTTGTCCTGCACTCAGTTATATCCACACAGACAGAGTCCTGTATGTAATGTTCTTATTATACTGAACAAAAATATAAACACAACATGCAACAATTTCAGATTTTATTGAGTTACAGTTCTTATAATGTCACGCCCTGACCTTAGAGAGACGTTTTATTTCTCTATTTGGTTAGGTCAGGGTGTGATGTGGGGTATTCTATGTTTTGTTTTCTATGTTTCTTTGTTTCTATGTTTTGGCCGGGTATGGTTCTCAATCAGGGGCCGCTGTCTATCGTTGTCTCTGATTGGGAATCATACTTAGGTTGCCCTTTTTCCCTCCTTCAGTGTGGGTAGTTGTCTTTGTTAGGGGTACTATAGCCCTTTTAAGCGTCACGGTCATTTTTATTTTCTTTTTCTTGTTTTGTTGGCGACTTTAACAAATAAAAGAAAATGTACGCTCACGACGCTGCACCTTGGTCCGGTCATTTCCAGGAAGATGGTCGTGACATAGAGAGCCTTTTTATTTCTCTATTTGGTTAGGTCGGGGTGTGATTTGGGTGGGCATTCTAGTTTTTCTATTTCTTTGTTGGCTGGGTATGGTTCCCAATCAGATGCAGCTGTCTATCGTTATCTCTGATTGGGGATGATACTAAGGCAGCCTTTTTTGCCACCTTAGTTTGTGGAATCAATAACAGATTATTTTACCAGACTTACATTTTCCTTTCTTTCTGTGCCCCAAATGTGTGCATACTTCTGATAAAGTGAACAGGTTTAGCTAATACTGTAACATTATAGAACAATGTTGTTTAAAGGGGAAGTGCACCTTCTTATTTGGTATAGTTCTTTGGCTTGCTCTTCAAGAAATGCTGGTGGCCTTGACAGAATCCAAAAGTGAGTTGGCTTGGTGGTGTGGTTTGATGTGGTTGTTTCTTGGGTCTGTCCTTGCCACCACCAAGACACACTCACCTGTCAGAACACACCCACCTGTAGCTGTCCCCCCCCCCCCCCCCCACCCCCCACACACACACACTCAATCACAACAAACCTCCTGCAGGTTGAGTTCAATAACTACAGGCAGATGTATGGTGAGATGCCAGTGGAAGCTTTGAATAGGTCAGTTACCTACAGAGTACTAAGTAATATGTGACCCACCACCAGTTAGAATAGATGATATCTGATAAACAAACATATACTATATTATCTGACAAGCAAACATAACAGCATGTTGAAGTTTGAACAGGTCAGACTAAACCTACATCATTTTGATCTCCCCTTCAATAATGGTTGGTGAGCAGGCAAAAGTTAAGGCTGGAGGTAAAGGTCTTTGCCAGCGCCCCATTTATGTGCATGGCAGTGTAGATCAGTTACTGGCCCCTCATCAAAGGTTGTTGGTCACATACAAACACACACACAGAGCACTGATTACATTATCAATGGTGGTTATGATTAGCATGGTGGAACCAACCATTCGCTGCATTCACCTTTCTATTTCACTTCAGATATCATGATATGTGACGTGAAAAGGAATGGTAAACACAGCAATTGGGACAAAACTTGAAATAGTTTTCAACTTTGACCAGGTCAAATGTCACCAACATAATTCAAGTGTCTCCCCTGTTCCACTTGAAGGAGTGCTCACAGCAAGGGCATGACTGCGTGACACACATTACCGTTGTTGATGATACTGTTTGTCTCATCGGGACAGTAACCCGGGTCAAGCTCATTTTAGGTCGTCAGTAGTTACCACAGCCACAAAGTCATAAACCCTACAATTTCTTTTCTTAAAATGTGATTTTAAACCGGTTAAGTTTACCATAACCACACTGCTAACCTTATGCCTAACCTTAACGTTAGCTAGCCTGTAGTTAGCTAGCCAGCCTGCTGTAACGGCTTTCCTCTTCCTCTTCTGAGGAGGAGTAGCAAGGATCGGACCAATACGCAGCGTGGTAAGTGTCCATGATACTTTAATAATCACTGAACACGACAAAATACAAAGTGAATGAAAACGAAAACTGACACCTGCCTCTAATTGAGAACCATACCAGGCCAAACACAAAACACAACATAGAAAACAAACATCAACAACCCACCCCAACTCACGCCCTGACCAACATAAAACAAAGACATAACAAAAAAACTAAGGTCAGAACGTGACAGTACCCCCCCCCCCCCACCCCAAAGGTGCGGACTCCGGGCGCAAAACCTGAACCTATAGGGGAGGGTCTGGGTGGGTGTCTGTCCGCGGTGGCGGCTCTGGCGCAGGACGTGGATCCCACTCCACCATAGTCTTTACCCGTTCTTAACCCGCTTCCGTGGCACCTTTCGAGCGGCGACCCTCGCCGCCGACCTCGGACTGGTGACCCTAGCAACGGGTCCCGAATGGGCGGGAGATTCCGGCAGCACCAGACCGGCGGGAGACTCTGGCGGTTCCGACGTGAAGGGTGACTCCGACAGCGCCGGAGTGACGGATGGCTCTGGCAATACAGGACAGACGGACGGCTCTGGCAGCTCAGGACAGACGGGAGGCTCTGGCAGCTCAGGACAGACGGGAGACTCTGGCAGCTCAGGACAGACGGGAGACTCTGGCAGCTCAGGACAGACGGGAGACTCTGGCAGCTCAGGACAGACGGGAGACTCTGGCAGCTCAGGACAGACGGGAGACTCTGGCAGCTCAGGACAGACGGGAGACTCTGGCAGCTCAGGACAGACGGGATACTCTGGCAGCTCAGGACAGACGGGAGACTGTGGCAGCTCAGGACAGACGGGAGACTCTGGCAGCTCAGGACAGACGGGAGACTCTGGCAGCTCAGGACAGACGGGAGACTCTGGCAGCTCAGGACAGACGGGAGACTCAGGCAGCTCAGGACAGACGGGAGACTCTGGCAGCTCAGGACAGACGGGAGACTCTGGCAGCTCAGGACAGACGGGAGACTCTGGCAGCGCTGGACAGGAGGGAGCACCTGGAGGAAGGAGACGGATAGACAGCCTGGTGCGTGGGGCTGCCACCGGAGGCCTGGTGAGCGGAGGAGGCACCGGATAGACCAGACTGTGGAGGCGCACTGGAGGTCTCAAGCACAGAGCCTGCACAACCCTGCCTGGCTGGATACTCCCCGTCGCCAGGCCAGTGCGGCGAGGTGGAACAGACCGCACTGGGCTGTGCTGGCGAACTGGGGACACCGTGCGTAGGGCTGGTGCCATGTACCCCGGCACAAGGAGACGCACTGGAGACCAGATGGGCTGAGCCGGCTTCATGGCACCTGGCTCGATGCCCACTCTAGCCCAGCCGATACGAGGCGCTACGATGTAATGCACCGGGCTATGCCTGCGCACCAGGGACACCATGCCACTCACGGCATAACACGGTGCCTGCCTGGTCCACCTCTCTCCATGGTAAGCACGGGGAGTTGGCTCAGGTCTCCTTCCTGACTTAGAGTGCCTCCCCCCAATACATTTTTGGGGCTTCCTCTCGGCCCAGCCGCTCTGCCGTGCTGCCTCCTCATACCACCGCCGCTCAGCTTTCGCTGCCTTCAGCTCTGCCTTGGGGCTGTGATATTCCCCAGCCTGTGGCCAGGGTCCTTCTCCGTCCAGAATCTCCTCCCATGTCCATGAGTCCCGAGATTTCTGCTGCTGCCCGATGCCACGCTGCTTGGTCCTTTGGCGGTGGGTGGTTCTGTAATGGCTTTCCTCTTCCTCTTCTGAGGAGGAGTAGCAAGGATCGGACCAATACGCAGCGTGGTAAATGTCCATGATACTTTAATAATCACTGAACACGACAAAATACAAAGTGAATGAAAACGAAAACCGAAACAGTCATGAATGGTGACACAAACAACAAAACAGGAAACAATCACCCACACCACACAGGTGGGAAAAGGCTACCTAAAACTAACGACACCTGCCTCTGATTGAGAACCATACCAGGCCAAACACAAAACACAACATAGAAAATGAACATAGACAGCCCACCCCAACTCACACCCTGACCAACCTAAAACAAAGACATAACAAAAAAACTAAGGTCAGAACGTGACACCTGCCTTGCTAGATTATCAAATGATAACATTACATAACTAATATATAGACAGTACACAATATACTTGTATGAGCTACGACCTAGCTAAATTGTAATTAGGAAGCTATAAATAGCTAGCTATGCTAACATTAGCTAAACCATTAGCTAACATGCCTCACTAGCTAATGTTATAGCTAGCCTGTCTCACTTTATCAAAAGACAGCTAGCTAACGTTGACTAACCCCATTCCGTACAAATTTACGCAACCTGATTCAAATTCGACACAAACATTCAAATAGGTATGCAATGACACATTATATAAACTCTTTCTCATGTTTTATTTACATTTTAGAGGTGATAAGGTGATAAGTTGGACAGATCAGGTGAAAAGAAGCCGTTTCCCCACACAACATCTTTCCCTTTCACTATCACGCAATAGGTTTCGCTTACCCACCCGCCATTTTTAAAAAGACCCGATGGAGCTCATTGCCGCCTTGAATCATACAGAGATGGGCATCATGAAGGGTCTCATCATTGAAATTGTGCTTTACAATGGTATTGATATTACAGTTGCTCTGGAGGTATTACGTTTTTTGGGCTCTAAAATTATCAATTGTACGGACCAGCATGATGTACAAAAGTGAGTTAGTTAACATGAACTATATAACCAGCAATAACGTTATCTAACGTCATTAGCTAAGTTATACCAAAGAGGTCCATATATTCCAATATCTCTGGTTATACTCACCACCAACGGTCATTGCAAACCAAGCTAGCATTACTGGTGCAGACTTGGGGATCGACATACTCCAAACACCTAGCTATTCATCATAACAGGGTCCTTCGGTAAGGCATCCAAACCATAGAAATTTGTCTGTGGAGGCTTTTCAGTTTGCCATTCTTTAAGGACGTTGGGGGCAATGAAACAACATTGCCCCATTCAATGAAGGGATTGTAGTGGGATGAGGGACGATTTGCACGTGGAGCTCAGCAAAAGGGGGAATGATTTGTTGACATAATTGTAATCCAAACTCAATCTTCATTTACTCATTGTGACGCAAATGAGGTTCCAAACTTAGTTTTAGACGAGACTGACTTTATGACCAAAAGTATCCTATTTACACTTTGTACTCAAATTTGACACTAGAGTAAATGTTCTTGACTAATATCAATGCCACAGGTCGTTTTCAAAGGGATTAGTTGCTTTTAATGGGGTAGTCACTCTTTAAATTAAACAAATGGTTAGCGGAGAGAGGCTATGTGGACACAGATGTATGTCAACGCAGCTGAGAGCCGAGTGACCCAAATCACACACCGTTGTGTAAGCTAAGCAGGACACTGCGTAGACTGTATCATGGTGACATCTAGATGGCTACCAACATTAGTTAATTCTTGAGTAGGCTGCTATCCTACTTGAAATATAATCCTGGGAGGACAGAATTGGCCACGTTAATAGCTACCGTCTATTTCTGTTTGAGGAACAGAAATAAAACTGGGAACAAAAGTGATTTTCAGAACCTTAATTTTAAAAGCATGGGAACCGGTTAATGACATTAATTTACATTCCGGGCATTTTTTTTGTCCCATTAAAGCTTCTATGCAAAGCCCTCACTCTCACTCAGAAACTTTTTCCAGTGTCTGCCTGCTTGCCAGCTGACAATCTTTGCCAATGTGTGTTTTTGTGTGTGAAGGCAACCTGCCTCTCCCCCTCCAAAGCACAGTCTAGTAGCCTACTGACATTCCAAGTGTTATTCAGAAATTAGGGAATGAGATGTTTTATTCGAGAAGAATGGAATATTCTTTTAAATGCTAGTTATGGATACTATAGTAATCACGTTTCACATTGAATTTATTTACTACAAATGTAGTTCTGGTGCCGCTCTGCACACACAAGGTTGTTAGCTAGCTAGTCCAACGTTAAGCCAACTCTCTGAAGTTCAAAGATATGAAATGTTCCTTCATAGAAGCCGCTCCTCCGCAGGTATAATTCTGTTGGCCTAATTCAGATAATGCATGTCTTAACAACAAGATGCCCAGTGCTTCAAGCCAAGCCTCCTTCTCCAACCTCTCTCACTCTCTCCCCATCTGCAAAATTTCGCATCTCACACCCTACACTTGTCTGTCCAAGCTGTTCTATCCGCACTGATTGTTGAAGTAATTTAATGTCGAGCTAAATGTAAAAAAGGAAAATGGTTTCAGACCATGTGAAATTAATTCTTCACAGTGAAAGCTTGGTCCCACAGACAATAGGGCTTTTCATCTATAGAAAAGCATTACCTACGCCCCTCACATAACCATGACACCCCCATTGATTGTGATTGAGCTAGCTAACTGTCCGAGCACACAAGCAATCGTGACCTTATAGGGATGCCTTGTGGCAACAGGAAGTGTCTTCATTAATCCCCAAAACAGTCTTCCATCCTCTGTAGAACGGTCAATTCTTAACGTAAAGACTTGAAACACAGGGCATCGTTAAAGAGTGTTCCCAGGAGGCCGTACATGGAATTTCAGTGACTTAATTGGGGACATAGGGGCAGTTTTGAGGTGTTCATATTGTTTAATTTTACATCTTTGTGATCAGGGGATCCAGCATATGAAATTTGAAGTCAACTGACCCAAAATTATTTTTGACCTCCATTGGACACAATGGTCTTGCAGTTCTAAAAACTCCAGGTTCCCTCGGAGAGTTCATCAATGAGCTTGATGCCTTGATAAGCTCCTTTCCTGAGGACGGCTCACCTCTCACAGTCCTGGGCGACTTTATCCTCCCCACGTCTACCTTTGACTCATTCCTTTCTGCCTCCTTCTTTCCACTCCTCTCCTCTTTTGACCTCACCCTCTCACCTTCCCCCCCTACTCACAAGGCAGGCAATACGCTCGACCTCATCTTTACTAGATGCTGTTCTTCCACTAACCTCATTGCAACTCCCCTCCAAGTCTCCGACCACTACCTTGTATCCTTTTCCCTCTCGCTCTCATCCAACACTTCCCACACTGCCCCTACTCGGATGGTATCGCGCCGTCCCAACCTTCGCTCTCTCTCCCCCGCTACTCTCTCCTCTTCCATCCTATCATCTCTTCCCTCTGCTCATACCTTCTCCAACCTATCTCCTGATTCTGCCTCCTCAACCCTCCTCTCTTCCCTTTCTGCATCCTTTGACTCTCTATGTCCCCTATCCTCCAGGCCGCTCGGCTCCCCTCCCGCTCCGTGGCTCGACGACTCATTGCGAGCTCACAGAACAGAGCTCCGGGCAGCCGAGCGGAAATGGAGGAAAACTCGCCTCCCTGCGGACCTGGCATCCTTTCACTCCCTCCTCTCTACATTTTCCTCCTCTGTCTCTGCTGCTAAAGCCACTTTCTACCACTCTAAATTCCAAGCATCTGCCTCTAACCCTAGGAAGCTCTTTGCCACCTTCTCCTCCCTCCTGAATCCTCCTCCCCCTCCCCCCCTCCTCCCTCTCTGCAGATGACTTCGTCAACCATTTTGAAAATCAGGTCGACGACATCCGATCCTCGTTTGCTAAGTCAAACGACACCGCTGGTTCTGCTCACACTGCCCTACCCTGTGCTCTGACCTCTTTCTCCCCTCTCTCTCCAGATGAAATCTCGCTTCTTGTGACGGCCGGCCGCCCAACAACCTGCCCGCTTGACCCTATCCCCTCCTCTCTTCTCCAGACCATTTCCGGAGACCTTCTCCCTTACCTCACCTCGCTCATCAACTCATCCCTGACCGCTGGCTACGTCCCTTCCGTCTTCAAGAGAGCGAGAGTTGCACCCCTTCTGAAAAAACCTACACTCGATCCCTCCGATGTCAACAACTACAGACCAGTATCCCTTCTTTCTTTTCTCTCCAAAACTCTTGAACGTGCCATCCTTGGCCAGCTCTCCCGCTATCTCTCTCAGAATGACCTTCTTGATCCAAATCAGTCAGGTTTCAAGACTAGTCATTCAACTGAGACTGCTCTTCTCTGTATCACGGAGGCGCTCCGCACTGCTAAAGCTAACTCTCTCTCCTTCGATACTGTGAACCATCAGATCCTCCTCTCCACCCTCTCCGAGTTGGGCATCTCCGGCGCGGCCCACGCTTGGATTGCGTCCTACCTGACAGGTCGCTCCTACCAGGTGGTGTGGCGAGAATCTGTCTCCTCACCACGCGCTCTCACCACTGGTGTCCCCCAGGGCTCTGTTCTAGGCCCTCTCCTATTCTCGCTATACACCAAGTCACTTGGCTCTGTCATAACCTCACATGGTCTCTCCTATCATTGCTATGCAGACGACACACAATTAATCTTCTCCTTTCCCCCTTCTGATGACCAGGTGGCGAATCGCATCTCTGCATGTCTGGCAGACATATCAGTGTGGATGACGGATCACCACCTCAAGCTGAACTTCGGCAAGACGGAGCTGCTCTTCCTCCCGGGGAAGGACTGCCCGTTCCATGATCTCGCCATCACGGTTGACAACTCCATTGTGTCCTCCTCCCAGAGCGCTAAGAACCTTGGCGTGATCCTGGACAACACCCTGTCGTTCTCAACCAACATCATGGCGGTGGCCCGTTCCTGTAGGTTCATGCTCTACAACATCCGCAGAGTACGACCCTGCCTCACACAGGAAGCGGCGCAGGTCCTAATCCAGGCACTTGTCATCTCCCGTCTGGATTACTGCAACTCGCTGTTGGCTGGGCTCCCTGCCTGTGCCATTAAACCCCTACAACTCATCCAGAACGCCGCAGCCCGTCTGGTGTTCAACCTTCCCAAGTTCTCTCACGTCACCCCGCTCCTCCGCTCTCTCCCACTGGCTTCCAGTTGAAGCTCGCATCCGCTACAAGACCATGGTGCTTGCCTACGGAGCTGTGAGGGGAACGGCACCGCAGTACCTCCAGGCTCTGATCAGGCCCTACACCCAAACAAGGGCACTGCGTTCATCCACCTCTGGCCTGCTCGCCTCCCTACCATTGAGGAAGTACAGTTCCCGCTCAGCCAAGTCAAAACTGTTCGCTGCTCTGGCCCCCCAATGGTGGAACAAACTCCCTCACGACGCCAGGACAGCGGAGTCAATCACCACCTTCCGGAGACACCTGAAACCCCACCTCTTCAAGGAATACCTAGGATAGGATAAGTAATCCTTCTCACCCCCCCCCCCCTTAATGATTTAGATGCACTATTGTAAAGTGGCTGTTCCACTGGATGTCAGAAGGTGAATTCACCAATTTGTAAGTCGCTCTGGATAAGAGCGTCTGCTAAATGACTTAAATGTAAATGTAAAGTGGTTAAAACTCTGACGAGCAACACGAGGTGGAGAGAGGAGGAAACTCCCCTCTCGGACAATCACTGGTACAGCTGATTAGCTGTTTTAAGTCAAGTATCTAGAAAAGCAAACTTTCAAATCATCCAACTGTACAACTCTTCTCAAATCCCCGTATCCCACTACGCTCATCACCAAACCATCAACACGGCTGGTTAGCTATCTTCCAGAGTGAACAACAGTAGAAGACAGGAAAGGGGAGATGCCTTTCGGTCAATCAGTGCCATGCAAGCATGCCGCTGAAAGGTCAACAACCTTCCTGAGGAGGGCTGGTTCTGACAGAGATAAACAGCGAACAGCACTCACACGTAAATACATTCATGAATTCTTACTTCAAACAGGTGGTGGTTCGTGTGTAAACTATATGATAAATGTGAGAACAGTTCTAAAATGTATCAATGTTTTGCAAGAACAATTTCCTTAATAATATTGTTTACATGTGTCACGTTCTGACCTTAGTTCCTGTATTATGTCTTTGTGTTAGTTTGGTCAGGGCGTGAGTTGGGGTGGGTAGTCTATGTTCCTTTTTCTATGTTGTATTTCTGTGTTTGGCCTGGTATGGTTCTCAGAGGCAGCTGTCGATCGTTGTCTCTGATTGAGAATCATACTTACTTTCCCCATTTTGGTTGTGGGTGTTTGTTTTCTGTTTTGTGTCTGTACCAGACAGAACTGTTTCGGGTTTCATTTCGGTCTCTTGTTGCTTTTGTCATTCAGTGTTCTGTTCTATTAAATATCATGAACACTTACCACGCTGCGCTTTGGCCCTCACCTTCTTCCACCAGCGAAAACCTACAACATGACGTCAAATCAGGCTACCTGATGGGATTTTGATGAATCCACAAAATCACTAATCAAAATAAATGTTATACCACAGTGACCATGTTCTTTTTGGGAAGTTCAGACATAGTTTATATGTGAAAACAATTTATGAAATGAATATTTGAACTTTTTCCGAACTCACTTCATGCGTGCATTAGCATGGAGCGTGCATTAGCATAGTGCATTAGCATAGCATACAAATACACCACTGCAGTTGATGTAGCTTATGTCGGCTGATGTAGGCTCGCAAGCTAATTGCAGAATGTGATGACAGAACTGAAGCAAATCGTAAAATCTGGTAAATCTTACAGTGTGTGACGTAGTAATCGTAAAATACTGTATCCGACCTACAGCGTGGGAAGGCCTTAATAAGTCAAAATAATTTGTTCCCTCCAGGATGTGGATGGATCAAGGTGCATTGTTATAGGTTGATATTAAACAGGGGTGCCCTGTGAAAAGCAGGGGCACAACTTTGGTTTGGAGGGGACATTAGTTTATTTTTGTTTGTTTTTTATCCAGTAGGATAAATACTACAAACAGCCTACCCGACCACTCGGAGGTGTCTGCATGGTCCTAATGCACACCATTGACTCATTTTGTATCATATTCCAATGATAAAACTGGGGAGGTACAGAAATGCATTTTCAGAATGTGGGTGGGACATGTCCACCACCCCCGTCCCCGTCCCCAGTGAAAGTTGGGTCCGTGGTGAAAAGTGTATGTTAAATCGGGCAACGGTCAAGGCTGGAATGAAAACGAGGTGAGGACGTTTAATCAGCCTGTGTCCAGACTCTTAATAAAGTCTGTCTGGAATTAAATTACTGTAACAATCTAGTATTCTCTGTGTGTATTGATATGGCGTTATAGAAAACCATGATTTTTACATGAATGTCATTCAGCTTCAGTACAGGTAATTTTTGTCTGTGAGCTGTTAATGGACTTACAATTTTTAACATTGTACCTGTGAGTCGTCCTTAAATAGATTCAAACAATGCAGTCAGTCATCCTCATAATTTAATTGACAGATTCTACCTGAGTTTCTCCCTCTCCCTGAACTTTTTTCTAAATTTCTCTGTGTCTGATCTGTGTCTGATAATTTTTTTCTCTATCGTTCTATCATTCTCTCTCTCCCTCTCTCTCTCTCTCTCTCTCTCTCTTTGTTTGTTAGTGCCACTGCGATCTTTGCTGCACTACAGTCTGATTGGCTGAATGCCTGTCTCAAACCATTCAAACACTGGCTGGCTGAGAGGTGCTATTGGCTGCTGCTGTCCCCCCTGGTTGAGGCGGGCGGGCGGGTCTGTGTGCGGGAGGGCAGGTTGGTAGGTGAGGTGGGACTGTGCCCCTTTGTTTGCGGCCAGGGAGTGGAGGGCACTCTGAGCTGCCAGGGTAGGAGAGCTCCAGGCAACAGGGCAGGACATGCCCATCCGTGGCTCTGGCTCAGATCCTCCCAGTCCCAGATAGACTAATCACAAAGTAATAGGATCATCACTAACATCAATCTAGATCTGACATAGCCAGGAGGAGGAGGGGGAAGGGGAGGAGGAGAGCGGTACTATTATACGGTTGAGTCATGATCTTTCTCACTACATCTTCACTTTCTCAAACCCTCTCAGCCGACATACTCTAAGTCATGTTCATCATTTTGAGACACATTCTATCTAAATTTGAGCTCTTTTCATTCTTCAGTAGGGATGTGTCACTGGGTGGTGCTGTGGTCCATCATCTTTGGCGCACAAACACACACACACACACACACACACACACACTTCGCTGCAGTGTGGCCTTTATGGACATTTAAGGACCTCAGCCACCGAGCCACGGAGGGCGGAGACAATACATGTGCATCAAAGCTTGGACCGAGAGACTAATAAACGGCTTCTATCTCCAGGCCATCAGACTGTTAATCAGTCATCACTAGCCGGCCTCCACCCAGTACCATTCTCTTATCCTTAGTCACTGTTACTAGCCGGTACTCTACCCTGCACCTTAGAGACTGTGTGTCACTGCTCTAGAGTCATTGAGCACTGGTCACATTAATAATGTTAACATACTGTTTTATCCATTTTTGTACATACAGTATTGTAGTCATGTCTTATCCTATATAACTACTGCTGTACACACCTTTTCTATTCATATATTGTTCAGACTGTCTATACACACCATTATATATACAGTTGAAGGCGGAAGTTTACATACACCTTAGCCAAATACGTTTAAACTCAGTTTTTCACAATTCCTGACATTTAATCAGAGTAAAAATTTCATCTTAGGTCAGTTAGGATCACCACTTTATTTTAAGAATGTGACATGTCAGAATAATAGTAGAGAGAATTATTTATTTCAGCTTTTATTTCTTTCATCACATTCCCTGTGGGTCAGAAGTTTACATATACTCACTTAATATTTGGAAGCATTGCCTTTAAATTGTTTAACCTCACTAGGGTAGGTGGCACTATTTTTCAACTCTGGATGAAAAGGGTTAGGGTTAAGCCCAGAAGCTAGAATATGCATATCATTGGTAGATATGGATAGAAAACACTCTAAAGTTTCCAAAACTGTGAGTATAACAGAACTGATATGGCAGGCGAAAACCTGAGAAAAATCCATCCAGGAAGTGGTATTTTTTTATGTTTGTAGTTTTCCATTGACTGCCTTTACAGTATCCAATTACTTAGTATTCAGATTTCACTTTCTATGGCTTCCACTAGATGTCAACAGTCTTTAGAAATTGTTTCAGGCTTGTATTCTGAAGAATGAGAGAGTAAGACCACTCTGCGTGAGTGGATAGTGGAAAGTCCCCAGACCTGTTTGCTGCGCACGACCAAGAGCGCACCTTTCTTGTTTTTCTTTTATATTGACGAAGCTATTGTCCAGTTGAGATATTATTGATTATTATGACTAAAAACAACCTGAGGATTGATTATAAACATCATTTGACATGTTTCTAAGAACCTTACTGATACTTTTTGGATTTTTCATCTGCTTGTTGTGACCGCCTTGGAGCAATTGGATTACTGAACAAAACGCGCCAACAAAACTGAGGTTTTTGGATATGAAGAGGAACTTTGTCGAACAAAACAAATATTTATAGGGTAACTGAGAGTCTTGTGAGTGCAACCATATGAAGATCATCAAAGGTAAGTGATTAATTTTATCGCTATTTCTGACTTTTTTTACTCCTCTACTTGGCTGGTAACTGTTTAATGTTTTGTTTGCTGGGTGCTGTCCTCAGATAATCGCATGGTATGCTTTCGCCGTAAAGCCCTTTTTGAAGTATGACACAACGGTTGGATTAACAAGAGGTTCATCTTTAAGCCGATGTATAATATGTGTATATTTTATGATTCTTTTATTATGAGTATTTCTGTTTTTTAATTTAGCGCTCTGCAATTTCACCGGATGTTGGCCACCCCCAAGAGAGGTTAACTTAGGTCAAACGTTTTGGGTAGCCTTCCACAAGATTCCCACAATAAGTTGGGTGAATTTTGGCCCATTCCTCCTGACAGAGCTGGTGTACATGAGTCAGGTTTGTAGGCCTCCTTGCTCGCATACGCTTTTCAGTTCTGCCCACACATTTTCTATGGGATTGTGGTCAGGGCTTTGTGATGGACACTTCAATACCTTGACTTTGTTGTTCTTAAGCCATTTCGCCACAACTTTGAAAGTATGCTTGGGGTCATTGTCCATTTGGAAGACCCATTTGCGACCAAGCTTTACCTTCCTGACTGATGTCTTGAAATGTTGCTTCAATATATCCACATGATTTTCCTACCTCATAATGCCATCTATTTTGTGAAGTGCACCAGTCCCTCTGGCAGCAAAGCACCCCCACAACATGATGCTGCCACCCATGTGCTTCACGGTTGGGGTGGTGTTCTTCGGCTTGCAAGCCTCCCCCTTTTTCCTCCAAACATAGCGATGGTCATTAAGGCCAAACAGTTCTATTTTTGTTTCATCAGACCAAGGACATTTCTCCAAAAAGTACGATCTTTGTCCCCATGTGCAGTTGCAAACCATAGTCTGGCTTTTTTTATGATGGTTTTAGAGCAGTGGCTTCTTCCTTGCTGAGCGACTTTCAGGTTATGTCGATTTAGGACTCGTTTTACTGTGGATATAGATACTTTTCTACCTGTTTCCTCCAGCATCTTCACAAGGTCCTTTGCTGTTGTTCTGGGATTGATTTGAACTTCTCACACCAAAGTACATTCGTCTCTAGGATACAGTTCGCGTCTCCTTCCTGAGCGATATGATATCTGTGTGGTCCCATGGTGTTTGTACTTGCGTGCTATTGTTTGTACAGATGAATGTGGTACCTTCAGGCATTTGGAAATTGCGCCCAAGGAGGAACCAGACTTGGAGGTCAACAATTATTTTTTTTTAGGTCTTGGCTGATTTTTTTTTCTTCCCATGATGTCAAGCAAAGAAGCAATGCGTTTGAAGGTAGGCCTTGTAATACACCCACAGGCACACCTCCAACTGACTCAAATGATGTAAAATAGCCTATCAGAAGCTTCTAAAGACATGACATAATTTTCTGGAATTTCCCAAGCTGTTTAAAGGCACAGTCAACTTAGTGTATGTATACTTCTGACCCACTGGAATTGTGATACAGTGAATTATAAGTGAAATAATCTGTCTGTAAACAATTGTTGGGAGAATGATTTGTGTCATTGCACGAAGTAGATGTCCTAACCAACGTGTCAAAACTATAGTTTGTTAACAAGAAATTAGTGGAGTTGGTGAAAAATGAGTTTTAATGACTCCAACCTAAGTTTATGTAAACTTCCGACTTCAACTGTATATATAGACATCAAAATTATGAAATACCAAGAGTGTGTAAAGCTTTCATCAAGGCGAAGGGTGGCTACTTTGAAGAATCTCACATATAAAATATATTTTGATTTGTTTAACACTTTTTTGGTTACGACATGATTCCGTATGTGTCATATGTGACATTTCATGTCTTCACTCTTATTCTACAATGTATAAAAACTAAACCTTGAATAAAAAAATAAACCTTGAAAATAAACCTAGGTGTGTCCAAACTTTTGACTGGTACTGTATATTTATTTATATTCATATTCCGGACATTTCTCACTCTGTTATTTCATAATATCTTTATTTTTTACTTGTTGGATTATGTGTGTATTGTTTTTGTATTGCTAGGTATTACTGCACTGTTGGAGCTAGAAACACAGGCATTTCACACCTGTGATATCATCTGCCAATCTGTGTACGTGACAAATAAATGTTGATATGATTTGATTTTATATGGTTAGGTGACTCAGAGCTCTGGTAGTCTGACTGAAGAGGGCTGGAATGCGGCTGATTCCGAGGACGTGTGTTTGTGTTTATGTCAGTGTGTGTGTGTGTGTGCATGTGTGTATGTGTGCGAGCGATGCGATGCGTGTGCCATAAAACCGATCCCTTTTGTCTTTTTGTTATTTTACTATTTCCTCTCTCACTCACATCTCGGGCGTTCAAGATTCTGCTGCATCATGTGTTGAGTCGGGAGGGGATGAGAGGATGTGAAGGGGAGTGTAGAACCTGATTGGATATTTTTCAGCTGCTTCTAGTGCTGTATGCAGTCCAGTGGATCACAGCTGCAGGAGATGGGTGTGTGACTGACACCTGCAGACCAGGCCTGGTAGTGAATCTGAGTTGATTACAATACACAGCCCATAAGGAATAACACAGTAAGAACACTTACCATAAAAACCATTGACGATAGACCATCTCCATCTCCTCGTTAAGACAAAGGTTGACTCAGCCACCTGCAGAGCACAAAACAAAGAGGGGAAGTCAGAGGTCAGTAACTTTCTACCTAATCATCATTACACTTAATGAACATTACACATAATATATTATTGCACATCCCTGTAATCTCAATGTCCATGATTCCTGTACATTTTTACTATAGACAGTGGAGACATCTGATAGATTTAGTGTTGAAGTGGGAGCTACAGGGTGGTACAGAGGTAAGTCTTGACCCCACCTGAAGAACATTTTCAAGCATAGGCCTACACAATCAAAATAGCACAAATATAAGCATAGCTATAGTATAATGTCTGTTAACTGCAAGGCATGCTGATTTAGAATACTCCTCAGACCACAGTCAGCAGTTGATGTTGCATGACCTGAAGGTGTATACAGTGCCTTCAGAAAATATTCTTACCCTCGACTTATTCCACATTTTGTTATGTTACAGCCTGAATTCAAATTCAAACTGAATTCAATATATATTTTTGGTCACCCATCTACACACACCCCATGATGACAAAGTGAAAACATGTTTTTAGAAATATTTGCAAATGTATTGAAAATTAAATAGAGAAATATCTTATTTGCATACAGTACCAGTCAAACGTTTTTGGACACACCTATCCATTCCAGGGTTTTTCTTTATTTTATTATGTTCTACTTTGTAGAATAATAGTGAAGACATCAAAACTATGAAATTACACAAATGGAATCATATAGCAACCAAAAAAAGTGTTAAAAAAATCTAAAATATACTTCATATTTGAGATTCTTAAAAGTGGCCACCCTGTGCCTTGATGACAGCTTTGAACACTAATGGCATTCTCTCAACCAGCTTCATGAGGTAGTCACCTGGAATGCATTTCAATGAACAGATGTGCCTTGTTAAAAGTTGATTTGTGAAATGTATTTCCTGTGTGAGCCAATCAGTTGTGTTGTGACAAGGTAGGGGTGGTATACAGAAGATAGCCCTACTTGGTAAAAGACCAAAACAGCTCAATTAAGCAAAGAGAAACAACAGTCCATCAACTTTGAAAGTTTCTTCAAGTGCATGTGGCAAAAACCATCAAGCGTTATTATGACTCTTGAGGACCGCCACAGGAAAGGAAGCCCCAGAGTTACCTTTGCTGCAGGGGATATGTTCATTAGAGTTACCAGCCTCACAAATTGCAGCCCAAATAAACGCTTGACAGAGTTCAAATAACAGACACATCTCAAGATGAATCAGGCCTTCATGGTCAAATTGCTGCAAAGAAACTACTACTAAAGGACACCAATGAGAAAGAGACTTGCTTGGGCCAAGAAACACAAGAAATGGACATTAGACCGGTGGAAATCTGTCCCGTGGTCTGATGAGTCCAAATTGGACATTTTTGGTTCCAACTGCCGTGTCTTTATGAGAAGCAGAGTAGGTGAACGGATGACCTCTGCATGTGTGGTTCCCACTGTGAAGCATGGAGGAGGAGGTGTGATGCTGTGATGCTGTGGGGTTGCTTTGCTGGTGACACTGTCTGTGATTTATTCAGAATTCAAGGCACACAACTAGCATGGCTACTACAGAATTCTGTAGCGATACGCCATCCCATCTGGTTTGCGCTTAGTGGGACAGTCATTTGTTTTTCAACAGGACAATGACCCAACACACATCCAGACTGTGTAAGGCCTATTTGACCAAGAAGGAGAGTGATGGAGTACTGCATCAGATGACATGGCCTTCACAATTACCCAACCTCGACCCTATTGAAATGGTCTGGGATGAGTTGGACCACAGAGTGAAGGAAAAGCAGCCAACAAGTGCTCAGCATATGTGGGAACTACTTCAATACTGTTGGAAAAGAATAGTTAGAGAGTTAGAGAGATTAGTTTGAGAGAACATTATGAACAGCTGTCTCACATTACCCTCTTTACATAAAACTACCAATCTGTTTTTGGCTTCTAGCTTTTTAACCACAACATGTAATATTTTGCGGCATTCGTGGTAATAAAAAGAAAACCGAACTGCCAGGTGGATGAAAGTCTTTTACTCAAAGAGCAAATAGAAAAATACACAAGTATTATCAACAGCAAATTTAGTCCTACATTGACCAGCACAAGAAAAACGCATGGAGGGCCATTTCTGAATCAATAAACAGCATATTTAAATTTTCCTGTTTGAACTCCTGAAGAATGTGGAATAATGCTGGTGCACCATCCTATCAAAATGTTGGTTGGAGATTGCCAACTTCTGCAGAGAAATGGAAAAAGCATGTAGGCTTAAGTTCAGTTGCTATGGTATGTACACTGTATAGTAGACTATTTTGTTGTCTAATAGGAATTCTCTACATTCAAGAGGTGGCCCTCCACCTAAACCTCTCAATGCGTTTAACTACCTGGGGCGCTCAAATGTGACCATCTCGGGCATTGGAGAGGGCCAAGACGCTGAACGTTTGAGCGTCAGCGAGTAACACAGAATAAGTAGGATTTAAGTTTATTGTTGAATTTCAAACACTTTTATTCTCATGATATTTTGATTAACAAATTCTATTTTTATTGGACATAAGTAAGATAAACTGAAAACCATCTCTATTTTGTTGCAGCAGATGTCTCGCTTCAGCGTCTGGCACATCATCTGAGGGGACCACCTCACAGTTGCTGCAGGACGCACCATCCACCAGCAGCTCCCCAGAAGGTCTGGTTCCAAAAACCCTGAGGAGGACATTGGTCAGCCTCAAAGGGAGAAATCAACATTTTTAATAAAAAGTATTGTGTTTGCAGGAGGCATATGACTCTTATTTGTTCATAGTAATCTAACCTGTACTTAAATGTTAGTCCACTATGGCATACTGTATCTGTATTATCCTCTCCAATTCCTTAGCTTAAATGTTTATCTGCAGCTAGATTAGCGTTTCCCAAACTCAGTCCTGGGGACCCCAAGGGGTGCATGTTTAGTTTTTTGCCCTAACATTACACATCTGTTCCAAATGAACAAATCAGCTGTGTAGTGCTAGGGGAAAAAAACAGAACATGCACCACTTGGTGTCTGGGAAACCCTGAGCTAGATATTGGCTTCTGCTGACACTACGCCAAAACGAAGTGTGGAGAAGGTTGGCAAAGTGCTGGCGGATATGGCACTTGAGCACATATGGCACTTGAGCACGCATCATCATCACCATTTTCTCCATCAGTGTCAATATCACTGTCGTCAATGTCACTGTCATCGTCAGTTTCTGGATTTCCATCGTTGGGAGGTAGAGTGATCAGTCGTAGTTTGTAGATGTCGTGCAATATTGCACAAGAGATGATTATGCAACCTGATCTCATAGCATTTCGTATTATTCTGTTCATTAATCTGCAACACTGCAACACTATATATATACAGTGCCTTGCGAAAGTATTCGGCCCCCTTGAACTTTGCAACCTTTTGCCACATTTCAGGCTTCAAACATAAAGATATAAAACTGTATTTTTTTGTGAAGAATCAACAACAAGTGGGACACAATCATGAAGTGGAACGACATTTATTGGATATTTCAAACTTTTTTAACAAATCAAAAACTGAAAAATTGGGCGTGCAAAATTTTTCAGCCCCTTTAAATTAATACTTTGTAGCGCCACCTTTTGCTGCGATTACAGCTGTAAGTCGCTTGGGGTATGTCTCTATCAGTTTTGCACATCGAGAGACTGAAATTTTTTCCCATTCCTCCTTGCAAAACAGCTCGAGCTCAGTGAGGTTGGATGGAGAGCATTTGTGAACAGCAGTTTTCATTTCTTTCCACAGATTCTCGATTGGATTCAGGTCTGGACTTTGACTTGGCCATTCTAACACCTGGATATGTTTATTTTTGAACCATTCCATTGTAGATTTTGCTTTATGTTTTGGATCATTGTCTTGTTGTCCGTCCCAGTCTCAGGTCTTTTGCAGACTTCATCAGGTTTTCTACCAGAATGGTCCTGTATTTGGCTCCATCCATCTTCCCATCAATTTGAACCATCTTCCCTGTCCCTGCTGAAGAAAAGCAGGCCCAAACCATGATGCCATGTTTGACAGTGGGTATGGTGTGTCCAGGGTGATGAGCTGTGTTGCTTTTACGCCAAACATAACGTTTTGCATTGTTTCCAAAAAGTTCAATTTTGGTTTCATCTGACCAGAGCACCTTCTTCCACATGTTTGGTGTGTCTCCCAGGTGGCTTGTGGCAAACTTTAAACGACACTTTTTATGGATATCTTCAAGAAATGGCTTTCTTCTTGCCACTCTTCCATAAAGGCCAGATTTGTGCAATATACGACTGATTGTTGTCCTATGGACAGAGTCTCCCACCTCAGCTGTAGATCTCTGCAGTTCATCCAGAGTGATCATGGGCCTCTTGGCTGCATCTCTGATCAGTCTTCTCCTTGTATGAGCTGAAAGTTTAGAGGGACGGCCAGGTCTTGGTAGATTTGCAGTGGTCTGATACTCCTTCCATGTCAATATTATCGCTTGCACAGTGCTCCTTGGGATGTTTAAAGCTTGGGAAATCTTTTTGTATCCAAATCCGGCTTTAAACTTCTTCACAACAGTATCTCGGACCTGCCTGGTGTGTTCCTTGTTCTTCATGATGCTCTCTGCACTTTTAACGGACCGCTGAGACTATCACAGTGCAGGTGCATTTCTACGGAGACTTGATTACACACAGGTGGATTGTATTTATCATCATTAGTCATTTAGGTCAACATTGGATCATTCAGAGATCCTCACTGAACTTCTGGAGAGAGTTTGCTGCACTGAAAGTAAAGGGGCTGAATAATTTTGCACGCCCAATTTTTCAGTTTTTGATTTGTTAAAAAAGTTTGAAATATACAATAAATGTCGTTCCACTTCATGATTGTGTCCCACTTGTTGTTGATTCTTCACAAAAAAATACAGTTTTATATCTTTATGTTTGAAGCCTGAAATGTGGCAAAAGGTCGCAAAGTTCAAGGGGGCCGAATACTTTCGCAAGGCACTGTATATATATAATTTTATTTTTTTATGTTACGTTTTATATGGTATGCATTCATTTGTGGATGTTCATCATCCATTTCGTATGAGATGTTACAAATTGCAATTTTGTACAACATTTACGAATTGCAATACCTACAATATGTTACGAATTTGCAAAACATATGATATGTTACGAATTCCAATTTGTTGTGCCTAACGTTAGCTAGGTGGCTAACATTAGCTAGCTGGCTAACATTAGCTAGGCGTGGGGTTAGGGTTAAGTTTAGGTTTCAAGGTTAGAAGTTAGGTTAAGGTTAGGGGACGGGGACAGGTTAGCTAAAAGGGTTAGGATTAGGGGAAGGTTATTTGCAAAGTTGCTAAAAAGTAGTAGTAGTAGACACGTTACTAAATAGCTAAAATGCTAAAGTTCACATTGTACACTCACCCATCCATCCATCCTGACCAACCACCCTCCTTTCGTTGGAATTGTTTTAAGACGGTCATACCATGGATTATTTAGCTATTTGATTTAGAATTTTAGGACAAAAAATGATGTACAAATCTTTTGATAAAATGTTTTATTTGGTGGATACATTTTTCATTTGGCCTACTACTATACCCAAGGAAACACATTGAATAACACATTCATAAATTACAAAACAGACAGTCAAAAATTGTACCATAAGGAATATGGTTTTGAAGTTTATTTCCTATATTGGTTGTCACATCGGCGGTACTGACTTCAGACGAGTCTCGTTGGGATTGTGGGGATTGTAGAGCAAAATGGATAAGCAATCGTGTTTGTGAGATTCTCATCCTTATATAGAGGGGTCATATTAGTTACTAAAACCGTTAGCCAACCCGATTTTCGCGATGTCTCATGGTCTGACAAACATCGCTGTAGCTCGACCACCTTTCACCGCAGATGAGGAAGGCCGACATAGGCGGATGCATTGGATTGACATATCCCTAGCTTAATTGATGGATTTGATGGGGATTATTTCATTATGTTACGTATTAAATTGACGAACAGGTGCATCAAACTCTTAAGGATTTCCTTAAGTGACCTTCTGCCTTCTGTGTGCATTTGAAAAGTATTCAGACCCCTTGACTTTTCCACATTTTGTTATGTTAGAGCCTTATTCTAAAGTGTATTCAGTTGTTTTTTCCTTATCAATCTACACACAATACCCCATAATGACATACCAAAACAGTATTTTACAAATAAAAAATAAACACAGAAGAAACAAAAACGGAATTATCACATTTACAGAGGGAAGAACAAGTATTTGATACACTGCCGATTTTGCAGGTTTTCCTACGTACAAACCATGTAGAGGTCTGTGAATTTTATCATAGGTACACTTCTTCTGTGAGAGACGGAATCTAAAACAAAAATCCAGGAAATCACATTGTATGATTTGTATAAGTAATTAATTTGCATTTTATTGCATGACATAAGTATTTGATCATCTACCAACCAGTACGAATTCCGGCTCTCACAGACCTGTTCTCCACTCATTACCTGTATTAACTGCACCTGTTTGAACTCGTTATCTGTATAAATGACATATAAACTGTATAAACTCCAACCTCTCCACAATGGCCAGGACCAGAGAGCTGTGTAAGGACATCAGGGATAAAATTGTAGATCTGCACAAGGCTGGGATGGGCCACAGGACAATAGACAAGCAGCTTGGTGAGAAGGCAACAACTGTTGACGCAATTATTAGAAAATGGAAGAAGTTCAAGATGACAGTCAATCACCCTTGGTTATGCAAGATCTCACCTCGTGGGGCATCAATGATCATGAGGAAGGTGAGGGATCAGCCCAGAACTTCACGGCAGAACCTGGTCAATGACCTGAAGAGAGCTGGGACCACAGTCTCAAAGAAAACCATTATTAACACACTACACCGTCATGGATTAAAATCCTGCAGTGCACGCAAGGTCCCCTGCTCAAGCCAGCACATGTCCAGGCCCATCTGAAGTTTGCCAATGACCATCTGGATGATCCAGAGGAGGAATAGGAGAAGGTCATGTGGTCTGATGAGACAGAAATAGAGCTTTTTGGTCTAAAATCCACTCGCCGTGTATGGAGGAAGAAGAAGGATGAGTACAATCCTAAGAACACCATCCCAACCTTGAAGCATGGAGGTGGAAACATCATTCTTTGGGGATGCTTTTCTGCAAAGGGGACAGGACAACTGCACCGTATTGAGGGGAGGATGGATGGAGCCATGTAACGCGAGATCTTGGCCAACAACCTTCTTCCCTCAGTAAGAGCATTGAAGATGGGTCGTGGCTGGGTCTTCCAGCATGACAACGACCCGAAACACACAGCCAGGGCAACTAAGGAGGGGCTCCGTAAGAAGCATCTCAAGGTCCTGGAGTGGCCTAGCCAGTCTCCAGACCTGAACCCAATAGAAAATCTTCGGAGGGAGCTGAAAGTCCGTATTGCCCAGTGACAGCCCCGAAACCTGAATGTTCTGGAGAAGGTCTGTATGGAGGAGTGGGCCAAAATCCCTGTTGCAGTATGTGCAAACCTGGTCAAGAACTACAGGAAACGTATGATCTCTGTAATTTCAAACAAAGGTTTCTGTACCAAATATTAAGTTTTGCCTTTCTGATGTATCAAATACTTATGTCATTCAATAAAATGCAAATTAATTACTTAAAAATCATACAATGCGATTTTCTGGATTTTTGTTTTAGATTCCGTCTCCCACAGTTGAAGTGTACCTATGATAAAAAATTACAGACCTCTACAAGCTTTGTAGGTAGCAAAACCTGCAAAATCGGCAGTGTATCAAATACTTGTTCTCCCCACTGTACATAAGTATTCAGACACTTTACTCAGTACTTTACTCAGTACTTTCAGAAACGTTACAAAATACTTTCGACAGCGATTACAGCCTTGAGTCTTCTTGGGTATGACGCTACAAGCTTGGCACACCTGTTTTGGGGGAGTTTATCCCATTCTTCGCTGCAGATCCTCTCAAGCTCTGTCAGGTTGGATGGGGAGTGTCGTTGCACATGTACTGAGCAGTCTGGAGCAGGTTCTCTCTGTACTTTGTTCCGTTTATTTTTCAATCGATCCTGACAAGTCAACCAGTCCCTCCCGTTAAAAAACCTCACCACAGCATGATGCTGTCACAACCTTCCTTTACCGTAGGGATGGTGTCAGATTTTCTCCAGACGTGATGATTGTCATTCAGGCAAAAGAGTTTAATCTTGATTTCATCAGACCAGAGTATCTTGTTTTTCATGGTCTGAGAGTCTTTAGGTGCCTGTCTTTAGGTGCCAGAGATGGTTCCCCTTCTGGAAGGTTCTCCCATCTCCATAGAGGAACTCTGGAGCTCTGTCAGAGTGACCTTCGGATTCTTGGTTACCTCCCTGACCAATGCCCTTCTCCCCCGATTGCTCAGTTTGGTCAGGTGGCCAGCTCTAGGAAGACTCTTGGTGGTTTCAATGCTACAGACATGTTTTGGTACCCTTCCCCAGATCTGTGCCTTGACACAATCCTGTCGGAGCTCTACGGACAATTCCTTTGACATCATGGCTTGGTTTTTGCTCTGGCATGCACTGTCAAATGTGGGGCCTTGTAGACAGGTGTGTGTCTTTCCAAATCCTGTCCAATAAATTGAATTTACCACAGGTGGACTCCAATCAAGTTGTAGAAACATCTCAAGGATGATCAATGGAAAAAGGATGTACCTGAGCTCAATGTCTCATAGCAAAAGGTTTGAATGCTTATGTAAATATAGTGTTTATTTTTTTAATTTTGCATAAATTTACAAACATTTCTAAAAACCTGTTTTCACAGGGGCCTACTGAGTGGCACAGTGGTTTAAGGCTGCATCTCTACAGATCCTGGTTCGATCCCAGGCTGTGTCACACTGGCCCCGACCCATGACGTAGCGCACAATTGGCCCAGCGTTGTCCGGGTTAGGTGAGGGTTTGGCCGGCTGGGTGGTACTTGTCTCATTGCACTCTAGCATCTCCTGTGGCCGGGTGCATTGCACACTGACAAGGTTGCCAGGTGTACGGTGTTTGGTGCGGCTGGCTTCCGGTTTTAGGAATCAGCGCGTCTTGGCGGGGTTGTGTTTTGGAAGATGCACAGCTCTCAACTTTCACCTATTGTTCCTAGGCCATCATTGAAAATAAGAATTTGTTCTTAACTGACTTGCCTAGTTAAATAAAGGTAAAATACTAATTTGAGTGTCCCGGATTTAAATGTACTATGTTACGTCTAGTCTATGAGGCCAGGCTGTATTATGAGGCAGACCATCCTCAGGCTCTGACACACCTCTCCATGGAGAACGTGAAAAATCCTCTTCCAATGGCCTTTCTACTCCACTCCTTGTGATCTTGTGGGCCCTTCAGATAAAAATAATAATATTTACATGTGATTTTAAATAGGTTCATATTTTCATTATGCTGAGATAAATTCCACTATATACAGTTGAATCACCATGGGACCACTCAGCCGTCATATCACTCAGGAAGGAGACGCGTTTTGTCTCCTTGAGAGGAACGTACTTTGGTGCGAAAAGTGCAAATCAATCCCAGAACAACAACAAAGGACCTTGTGAAGATGCTGGATGAAACAGGTACAAAATATCTATACCACAGTAAAACGAGTCCTCTATCGATATAACCTGAAAGGCCGCTCAGCCAGGAAGAAGCCACTGCTCCAAAACCACCATAAAAAAAGCAAGACTATGGTTTGTAACTGCACATGGGGACAAAGATCGCACTTTTCGGAGAAATGTCCTCTGGTCTGATGAAGCAAAAATAGAACTGTTTGGCCATAATGACCATCTGTATGTTTGGAGGAAAAAGGGGAGGCTTGCAACCCGAAGAATACCATCCCAACCGTGAAGCACGTGGCAGCATCATGTTGTGGGGTTGCTTTGTTGCAGGAGGGACTGGTGCACTTCAAAAAATAGATGGCATCATGAGGCAGGAAAACTATGTGGATATATTGAAGGAAAATCTCAAGACATCAGTCAGGAAGTTAAAGCTTGCATTTGGGTCTTCCAAAGTTGTGGCAAAATAGTTTAAGAACAACACTGTCAAGGTATTGGAGTGGCCATCACAAAGCCCTGACCTCAATCCTATAGAAAAGATGTGGGCAGAACTGAAAAGCGTGTCTGAGCAAGGAGGCCTACAAACCTGACTCAGTTACACCAGCTTCACCTAATCTATTGTGGGAAACTTGTGGAAGGCTACCCGAAATGTTTGACCCAAGTTAAACAATTTAAAGGCAATGGTACCAAATAGTAATTGAGTGGATGTAAACTTCTGACCCACTGGGACCCACTACTATTATTCTGACATTTCACATTCTTAAAATAAAGTGATGATCCTAATTGACCTAAGACAGGGAATTCTTACCACGATTAAAAGTCAGGAATTGTGAAAAACTGAGTTTAAATGTATTTGGCTAAGGTGTATGTAAATTTCCGACTTCAACTCACCTCAATTGCCCAGGAAAACAATGTTTGTCCTATTGCCTCACCTGCTATAATTGAGGTGAGTGCTCAGGAGACTTCAAAGGAAAGGGGTCAGCAGCCACCTCCTTTGGGAGGTGACATCAAGGGAGAACAACATGTGACATCAAGGGAGAACAACATGGTGCTCAAACAACTCTCACTGATCACTTTGGAGTCATGTGTAGACCCAGGCCAGTTGGCTACAACATCAAGAGTCACATAGTCTGCATCGGGTATTAATACTGTGGTACCGCTTTCGATCGATGAATGTGTCCTCATCCATGTGTGGAACAATGATGTTGATGTCGGTACAATCAATGATGCCAACAACTCCCAGGAAACCAGTGATTTGCATGCAATCATCTTGTTTTTGAATAATCTGGCATTGAGTGGTGGGAAAATCAATTAACCTTCAGATGATTTGCCACTGACTGAGTAAAGCCAGATTTTATATGTATGCGGATGGCTCAACACTATACACGTCAGCTACTGCAGCGACTGAAATGACTGCAACACTCAACAAAGAGCTGCAGTTAGTTTCAGAGTGGGTGGCAAGGAGTGGGTTAGCGTTAAATATTTGTAAAACTAAAAGCATTGTATTTGGAACAAAACACTCACTAAACCCTAAACCTCAACTAAATCTTGTAATAGATCATGTGGTAATTGAGCAAGTTGAGATGACTAAACTGCTTGGAGTAACACTAGATTGTAAACTGTCATGGTCAAAACATATTGATGCAGTAGTAGCTAAGAATGGGAGTAGTCTATCTATAATAAAGCGATGCCTGCCTTCTTAACAACACTATGAGCAAGGCAGGTCCTACAGGCCCTGGTTTGGTCGCACCTTGACGACTGTTCAGTCGTATGGTCAGGTGCCACAAAAAAAGGAATTGAAATTGGATCAGTACAGGGCAGCATGGCTGACCCTTGGACGTACACAGAGAGCTAATATTAACAATATGCATGTCAAACTCTCCTGGCTGAAAGTGGAGGAGAGATTGACTTCATCAATACTTTAATTTATGAAAGGTATTGACACGTTGAATGCACCTAGCTGTCTGTCTACACTACTGGCACACAGCTCGGACACCCATGCATACCCCACAAGACATGTCACAAGAGGTCTCTTCACAGTCCCAAGTCCAGAACAGACTATGGGAGGCACACAGTACTACATTGAGCCATGACTACATGGAACTCTATTCCACATCAAGTAACTGACGCAAGCAATAAAATAAAATGTAAAAAACAGATTGAAAAACACCTTATGGAACAGCAGGAACTGTGAAGCAACAAACATTGCCACAGACACATGCATACACACACACACTATACATACACCTGGATTTAGTACTATAGATATGTGGTAGTGGTGGAGTAGGGGCATGAGGGCAGACGGTATGGAGTGAAATCTGTGATGTTTTAAAATTGTATAACTGCCTTAATTATTCTAGACCCCAGGAAGAGTAGTTGCTGCTTTGGCAGCAGCTAATGGGGATCCATAATAAATACAAATAGAAAACTTTACAACGTAGGTGCCCACATGTCGAGAGACAAATTTGATGTGACACATGGACAGACAGTGACATTCAATACTGTCTTGCACACTGCATCTAGCTGATAGTGGGTGTAATCATTAGTCCAACAGTTACAAACGAGAGTATCTATTGGACAAATTCAGGTATGTTTATCCCCGTTCTCTTCCGCTTGCTTCTGTTATAGAAACATTTGACAGAATCAGTGATATGAATACACCCTTGATCACACGTAAACACAGTTCCCAGTTTCATAGCAGACACGTTGTATTCATTCTCACATCTAAGTTATGCACTCTCCTCCTTTCACCTCTTCCCTTTGCTTGTGGACCTCAATGCACAACACATCAGCTGTATGTGACCAGGGTAAAAACCTTTCCAAGCCAAACCGCTACACATAGCCTACATCGATGTAACCATATTAGCTAAAGGAGCGTCATAGTCAGCATAGCTAGTAGAACTAGCGCGTTAGTAAACCCGCTACAATCATGCAGTAACGTTACAGTGTACAGTCATTAAGCATTTACATCGGCGGGCCCAGGTGGCAATACATTTGTAAAACCAAAAGCTTACCTTGACTTGGAAGAGTTCCAGTGTTGTGTTAAATAGTCATAGCCAGCTAGCTAATATAGCATCCCTCTGTTTGTGCAGGGTGTTTCAGTAGGCTAAACTAGCTAGCTGCATTTGCTAGCTAAGTAAGTGAAACTGAAAGTGAAAATAGTAACAAAATCTCTTTCTCTCTCTCTATTTCTCTCTAGCTTCTCCTTCATTTAGGAAGAAATTAATTTGTTCAAAACAGTTCAACAATTTTCTTTCTCTCTTTGAGTCCACTACTCACCACATTTTATACACTGCAGTTCTCACTAGCTGGAGTTTATGCTTTCAGTACTAGATTAATTCTTTGATCCTTTGAATGGGTGGACAACATGTCAGTTAATGCTGCAAGAGCTCTGATAGGTTGGAGGACGTCCTCTGGAAGTTGACATAAATACTGTGTAAGTCTATGGAAGGGGTGAGAACCACGAGCCTCCTAGGTGTTGAATTGAAGTCAATGTACTCAGAGGAGGATGGAAGCTAGCTGTCCTCCGGCTGCATCATGGTGCTACCCTACAGTGCTGTTGAGGCTACTGTAGACCTTTGCTAAAGAGTGTGCTTTAATCAATTATTTGGTGATGTGATTATATTTAGTATAGTTTTACCTAAAAAGGCTAACTGGAGTACTGTCAGTCACTGCATGTACTGTCTGCCAGTGCTCAGACTCTACCCTAGTACGATGCGGCTCACTGAAAGGCACAGTCATGGAGACAGGAAAGATGTCTGTGTTTAGGAGAGGCTGAGCAGCTTCTCTCTGTCTTTGTCTCGCTCGCCTTGTCTGCTTTTCGCTCTTCATCTTCCTCTCTCTCTCTCCCTCCATTTCTCTGATGTTCATCTCTCTTTTGCTCCCTCCTTCTGTCTGCCCCCTCTCTCTGCCTCTCTTGTTCTCATTCACTCTATCCCTCTCTCTCTGTGTCTTCAGTTGCCCTGATGTCTCATGTCAACTCATTCCTCTCTCTCTCTGCATGTTTGTGTGTATGTGAGTCTGTCTCTCTGTTCCTCTCTCTGCTCTCATTATGTTCCTGTCATTCTCTCTCTTTCCTCCTGATGGAGGGAGGGTGGAGATATCCGCATTGGTTGCTATGGCACCAGACATCTCTCTCTCCCTCCTCAGACACGGGTAAGTGTGATTCTGTGTGATTGCGAGTATGTCTGTCAGTTTGTGTGTGTGTGTGTGTGTGTGTGTGTGTGTGTGTGTGTGTGTGTGTGTGTGTGTGTGTGTGTGTGTGTGTGTGTGTGTGTGTGTGTGTGTGTGTGTGTGTGTGTGTGTGTGTGTGTGTGTGTGTGTGTGTGTGTGTGTGTGTGTGTGTGTGTGTGTGTGTGTGTGTGTGTGTGTGTGTGTGTGTGTGTGTGTGTGTGTGCGTGCGTGTGTCAACATGATGTGTTGGGACAGTAATTGGCATTTGTCAGCTTCGGGGACAGAAGGTTTCCATTTAGAAAGAATGCCATTAACTCTCATTAAAACTGATTAATTTATTGGTGAGTGGCTGCAAGACTGTGCCACCCCATTGTTTGCTGGTGATTTACTTAATGAGAGAAATGGCTATAATTCACTAATGGCAGTTTTGAATGAAATGAGGTAGCAGCTGGCATATGATCAGACGTACCTATCATAAATAGATTTGATTTGATCTGTGAGTCTGTCTAGGTCTGTTTGTGTCCTTTATGTGGGGATTGGTGTGTGTGTGTGTGTGTGTGTGTGTGTGTGTGTGTGTGTGTGTGTGTGTGTGTGTGTGTGTGTGTGTGTGTGTGTGTGTGTGTGTGTGTGTGTGTGTGCGCCAGGCAGAAAGTGTTTTTTCTAACTCATAACATTACTATTGAGTCAGAAAATTAATGCATTATGCAAAAAAAAGTACGAAAAAGGTCTTCTGTAGCTCAGTTGGTAGAGCATGATGCTTGTAATGCCAGGATAGTGGGTCCAATTTCCGGGACCACCCATACGTAAAATGTATGCACTCGTGACTGTAAGTTTGTTTGAATAAAAGTGTCTTCTAAATGGCATATATTATTATTAATATATTAGATCATTAAGCTAAATCCACAGCCTCTCGTTTTCTACATCTATCTATCTCCCTTCCTGTCTCCCTCTCCCCCTCCCAGTCCCCTTTTCTTTCTCCCCATCTCCCTCTCACCCCCCCTTCTCCCTCCCAGTCTCTCTCACTCCTCGTCTCTCTCCCTTCCTGTCCCTCTCTCTCTTTCCCGTCCCTCTTTCTCCCTCCTCGTCCCGCTTTCTTCCCATCCCGCTACCTCTCTTCCTCCCCGTCTCCCTAGCAGTCTCTCTCTCCCACCCGTCTTCCTCCTTCCCCATCTCCCTGCCACCTACTCTCCCACCCCGTCTTCCTTACAGTATCTCTGCCTCCTTGTCTCTCCCCCTCCCTGTCTCTCTCTCCTTGTCTCTCTCTCCCTCCCTGTCTCACTCCCAGTCCTTCTCCTCTCTCTTCAAATTCCAGTAGAGGGCAGTGTCTTTCCACTATGTCCGATTCCCCACTCGGAAACATAACTATCTTTGAAATAACAATATTACAAGACAATAATATAACACTATTTTAATAGATCAAATAAATGTCTCATTCAGCAAACACAACATATCAGAACTTTATAATGAACTCTCCACCTGCACTCTCTAGCATCTCTCCTCTCCCTACAGTATCTCTATAAAAACTTCTCCATCTTTCTTCCACAAGCCTAGAATTCATTCTTATTTTTGTTGCATTGTAAGTGAATATGACATTCCACACAATGCTAATTGTAAAGGTATAAAGATGAGGTGAACAGTCACCTCAGGTCAAGTCATAGAGAGAAAGCATTGTCTCATGAAAGAGAAGATAAAAAAGCAGCATAGGGTAAACTAAGAAGATAAAATAATTGCAAAGACAGGTCATAGTCCAGCAGAAAGGTTAATGAATTGTACATTTTATGATACAGTTCTCAAACTTACACTAGTACTAGATACCTTAAGGAACATTTTTAAGATTGGAGACATTCTGGGAAGCCTTTCAGACAACCAGGGTGGCGATTTTTTTACAAAATGGCTGCCATTGGGATTTCCTGTTAGAAGAAAATAGGGTAAAATTATCCCAAACAATATCACAAAAAGACTTCATCATAATGTTATCTACCCACTAATTAAACTCCACAGATAATGTAGACAATTCTGATCGTAAAGTACATTTTCTTAAATGTGGGTCATTTTGACCATTTTCTTCATGTGGGTCATTTTGACCATTGTCCAGCAGCTACACGAAGAAATTGTGGACTTTGTGATAGAGGCTCCAAATTTCACACACAGCTATACGGCATTTATAAATAATTATTCGGGGCTATAGTCCCATCGCAGATTTAGTTTATTACACCCCTGGTGGCCATTTCCAATATGGCCACCAACAAGCTACATGGGGCCATATTGGACACATGTCCATATCGTTACAAAATACTTTTATGATGAGACCTTTCAGCCTTTACACAAGTAAAAGTCTAAATAAAATGGCTAGCTGTAGTACCATTGCAGATTTAACATATTATACTCTAAAGCGGTGGTATTCAAACTTGTTTTGAGTGGACTCCATTTTTTAACTCATCATTTCTGGGGACAAGATTTTTCTCCAGAAGAACTTCAAGACCCCACCCCACCCCAAATCTAATCACACATACTGAAAAACAATTAAATGTCAATTTTTACATCAACAAATGGGACATGTTTCAGGAAACTAAGTGTCACAACTTCACAGGAGAGGCATTTGAACATAAACATGTATTCTTTATCAAAATGCTTCTTTTTTTAATACATTCTGTCTGGAACATGTAAACTTTCATGTGGCTTAATAATAAACTTGTATTCCATCCATAAATATGAATTAAATTATAAATTACGAGCCTACTTGGTTTAGCCCACTAGCCATGATTGGCTGAGATAATGGATGGGTTGGACAAGCCAGGAGATGAGTTTGGATTGGTCTGTCATGTAACATACTGTTCAGTATGTGTTGATGGTCCTTTCTACCGCAGCGTTTTTGAAAGATATGTTAGCCATCGAGAACTAAAAAAGTTTTGCTACTTTTCTCAAAAACATTGATGGCCTGAATTTAGCAGACACTATAAACAGATCAGTGGGAACAAGTGATGGGCCACTTTCTGCACATGCCACGGTCAGTGTGAACTGGAGTGACCTGACACAACACTGGCCAAACAAGATGTAGCTACAAACAAAACAGAGTAAAATGGTTCCAGTCTGCTGTGAAGCGTTCATTCATGTATACGGGCATGAGTCTAGCTACATTTTCAGATATACGTTTCTAATTTTGTCAGGAAGTTGATTTTATTGCAAGTTAAAGTGTACTGTTAGTTAGCTAGCAAACGTTAGCTTTCTGGCTCGCTAGCTAACGTTACATGTATGATCTGTGTAGTAATATTATTCCAATCAGAAATCCATTTGCATTCTTTGTCTAGCCTAAAATTAGCTAGCTAACATTGAACCTAGTTTGTTAGCTTTAGATACCTACAGATTCATACTATAGTTATGACAATAATTGTATTGTTCAGGATGATGCCGATTCATTGTTTAGCTCGCTAGCTACATGTCTAAACAAAATACTCCACTTCGGACGGATTATTACATGATCCATCAAATTAGTTAAGTGTGTCTGGGGGTGATTACGGCCATCTATTGTATTTCATGAACATGTGTACTTTTGTCTATGTCAAGACAATGGTGACCCATCCACTTAGCTCGATGTGGCTGCGGGGTGGTTATAGCATTTCCTTCACATGACCCATCAATTTAGACAAGTGTGTTGTGTAAGCGTCA
The DNA here is from genome assembly GCF_036934945.1 of Oncorhynchus masou masou. NCBI lineage: Eukaryota > Metazoa > Chordata > Actinopteri > Salmoniformes > Salmonidae > Oncorhynchus > Oncorhynchus masou. Next base: position 45,311,009 of record NC_088223.1, on the reverse strand, counting down.
TCTAATAATGATAAAATACTGTATGTATCAAATAGTTTTATCTGGACACTTTCTGTTTTTTGATACAGTGCCTTGCGAAAGTATTCGGCCCCCTTGAACTTTGCGACCATTTGCCACATTTCAGGCTTCAAACATAAAGATATAAAACTCTTTTTGTGAAGAATCAACAACAAGTGGGACACAATCATGAAGTGGAACGACATTTATTGTATATTTCAAACTTTTTTAACAAATCAAAAACTGAAAAATTGGGCGTGCAAAATTATTCAGCCCCTTTACTTTCAGTGCAGCAAACTCTCTCCAGAAGTTCAGTGAGGATCTCTGAATGATCCAATGTTGATCTAAATGACTAATGATGATAAATACAATCCACCTGTGTGTAATCAAGTCTCCGTATAAATGCACCTGCACTGTGATAGTCTCAGAGGTCCGTTAAAAGCGCAGAGAGCATCATGAAGAACAAGGAACACACCAGGCAGGTCCGAGATACTGTTGTGAAGAAGTTTAAAGCCGGATTTGGATACAAAAAGATTTCCCAAGCTTTAAACATCCCAAGGAGCACTGTGCACGCGATAATATTGACATGGAAGGAGTATCAGACCACTGCAAATCTACCAAGACCTGGCTGTCCCTCTAAACTTTCAGCTCATACAAGGAGAAGACTGATCAGAGATGCAGCCAAGAGGCCCATGATCACTCTGGATGAACTGCAGAGATCTACAGCTGAGGTGGGAGACTCTGTCCATAGGACAACAATCAGTCGTATATTGCACAAATCTGGCCTTTATGGAAGAGTGGCAAGAAGAAAGCCATTTCTTCAAGATATCCATAAAAAGTGTTGTTTAAAGTTTGCCACAAGCCACCTGGGAGACACAGCAAACATGTGGAAGAAGGTGCTCTGGTCAGATGAAACCAAAATTGAACTTTTTGGCAACAATGCAAAATGTTTTGTTTGGCGTAAAAGCAGCACAGCTCATCACCCTGAACACCCTATACCCACTGTCAAACATGGTGGTGGCAGCATCATGGTTTGGGCCTGCTTTTCTTCAGCAGGGACAGGGAATATGGTTAAAATTGATGGGAAGATGGATGGAACCAAATACAGGACCATTCTGGAAGAAAACCTGATGGAGTCTGCAAAAGCCCTGATCCTGGGACGGAGATTTGTCTTCCAACAAGACAATGATCCAAAACATAAAGCAAAATCTACAATGGAATGGTTCAAAAATAAACATATCCAGGTGTTAGAATGGTCATGTCAAAGTCCAGACCTGAATCCAATCGAGAATCTGTGGAAAGAACTGAAAACTGCTGTTCACAAATGCTCTCCATCCAACCTCACTCAGCTCGAGCTGTTTTGCAAGGAGGAATGGGAAAAAATTTCAGTCTCTCGATGTGCAAAACTGATAGACATACCCCAAGCGACTTACAGCTGTAATCGCAGCAAAAGGTGACGCTACAAAGTATTAACTTAAGGGGGCTGAATAATTTTGCACGCCCAATTTTTCAGTTTTTGATTTGTTAAAAAGTTTGAAATATCCAATAAATGTCGTTCCACTTCATGATTGTGTCCCACTTCTTGTTGATTCTTCACAAAAAAATACAGTTTTATATCTTTATGTTTGAAGCCTGAAATGTGTCAAAAGGTCGCAAAGTTCAATGGGGCCGAATACTTTCGCAAGGCACTGTAGTGCAAATCATAATTTCAGTGTACTGTTTACACCTTCTGTATCCTGTGCATGTGTCAAATAAACCAAGATTTTATTTGATAATATATTATATTTTACGAATTCCTATCCAATTGTGTTTTTTTGTTCATTTCTTTGCGTTATTTGTAACTTATTTTTTTACTTATTTTGCACATAAAGTTGCTGCTACCGTCGCTTATGACCGTAAAATAACTTCTGGACATCAGAACTGCCATTAATCACGACGGACTGACAGAATCCTTTTTTTTCCTTTAACGAGTCCGAAGAGCCCGGCGTGAATGATATACTGCTTACCTGGGAACAGGCCCAGATCCCGTCATTTGCAGAAAGAGAAGGTGGAGACAAAGGGGCCAGAGGGCGGGCTGCCTTCTGAGAATTCGTAGGCGATTGAATAAACCCCCACTTAATTCCATTCTGCTAGAAAACTTGCAATCTTTGGAAAATGAAATTGATGGCCTAAGCGGAATATTAAACTACCAACAGGACATTTGTGGTCATATCTTCAAAGACCAAAGAAAATACATGGTACAATAGCATTATTGTACCAAATGTGATCATTTTATCATAAAAGGCACAGAGTTGGGCATATTTGGAAGTAAGGCTACTTCTAAATGTATTTTTAAGTAGATAGGGTACTTCTATATTTCTTGGTACTTGTAACGTCTGCTTCCAACTCACACTCTCAAACATGTAGTTCCCCTGAACGCAGCTCACTTCCAGCAAACACTTTCCAGCTCACACTCTCAAACACATAGTTCCCCTGAATGCAGCTCACTCTCCAGATCCCAATCACCTGAATTCTGATCACCTGTTCATGTAGTTCAGTTCTTTGCACCCCATCATTGTGAGGTATTGTTTGTTTTGTGACACACTTCCATTAGTAGCGCTGTTTTTCACGTAATTTACTCCTCCTGTGTATGTTAGTTTTTGCCTGCCTCAGTAACGACACCTTTTGCCTATTCCCTGCCTGTACTTTAGCCTGCCTGTACTTTAGCCAATCGGATTTCCTGTTATCAACCTATTGCCTGATCTCCCGGACGACTTTACTAGCCTTTTCCCTGCCTGTATTGTTCCTTTTTGGGACCCCTATTGTAGGACCTTCTGCCTGCCACTGGACATAGCTACCTGGCTCCTCCTGTGGTCCTTTACAATAAACACCTGCTGCGCCCTGCGCTTGAAACCAGCTCTCTGTCCCCCATCGTGTTCATTACCATACTGTATTTTGGGTAATTCTATAAGTGTTTTAAAGTAGTTTGGGTACTTGTGTGTGTGTTTTAGAGTACACTACATGACCAAAAGTATGTGGATACCAGCTCATTGAACGTCTCATTCCACAATCATGGGAATTAATATGGAGATTCCCCCCCCCCCCCTTTGCTGCTATAAAAGCCTCCACTCTTCTGGAAAGGCGTTCCAGTAGATTATGGAACATTGCTGTTGGGGCGGCAGGGTAGCCTAGTGATTAGAGCATTGGACTAGTAACCAGAAGGTTGCAAGTTCAAACCCCCGAGCTGACAAGGTACAAATCTGTTGTTCTGCCCCTGAACAGGCAGTTTACCCACTGTTCCTAGGCCGTCATTGAAAATAAGAATTTGTTCTTTTGCCTGACTTTATTTAAATAAAGGTTTAAAAAATATACATATATTTTTTTTAACTTCAATTCATCCACAAGAACATTGGTGAGGTCAGGCACTAATGTTGGGCATTTAGGCCTAGCTCAGAGTCAGCATTCCAATTTATTCCAAAGGTGTTCGATGGGGTAGAGGTAAGGGCTCTAGGCAGGCCACTAAAGTTCTTCCCCACCGATCTCAACAAAACATTTATGTATGGACCTTGATTTGTGCATGGGGGCATTGTCACACTGAAACAGGCAAGGGACTTCACCCCACACTGTTGCCACAAAGTTGGAAGCACAGAATCGTCTAGAATGTCATTGTATGCTGTAGCGTTACGATTTCCCTTCACTGGAACTAAGGGTCCTAGCCCGAAACATGAAAACAG